>NW_026777695.1:0-134281 GCF_028023285.1 Balaenoptera ricei
CCACTTCTTTATCCATTTTTCTCTTTCCAGGGATATTTAAGGTGTGATGAAGTGGAGGTTCTTGTCAACAGAGCAGCCCTAAACTTTGGGGTGCCTGTGTCTTGCTGATTTTTAGTTTTCCCAATTTATACGCCCATGAGTGGAAGTGCCCTATGCGCTCTAAGCTGTGTTTTTTCGATGTTTCAGGACACACCGTACACTTCTCCAGAGTGGCTGTTGGCAATTTACATCCCGCCCATCAGCGTAGCAAGGCTCCCATTTCTCCATGGCCTGTCCTGCATTTCTGGTTTTGACACTTTTTTCAGCATGGCCCTTTTGACCGATGGGCAGCGAGACTTCTTTGTAGCGCTGATTTGCCTTTCCAGGTTGCTTGGTTGGCCAAAAAGGGCGTATGCGTTTTTTCCTGAATATATTCAGGAAAAAACGCATACGCCCTTTTTGGCCAAGGGCATCATTGTCGACGTTTTGCCGCTTTTCATGTGCTTTACAGGCGATTCGAATCGACCTCCTGAAATCTGTTTCCTGCAATTCTGCCTTGCTTTCAAATCCTCTTCGTTGCCTTCCCTCAATATATTTGTGGACGAGAGTTATCATTTATAACTCTGCAGGTTTGTGAATTGCAGTGCCCCTGAGCTCCATTTTTCAACTCGCTTTTTTGGGAGCTGGCCGCAAAAGCGCAGGATTGCCTCAGGCCCTCTTCTGGTTCCGGGCGGCAGGCTGAGCCTGTGGTTAATTCTTCTTCCTGATGGGAAAATAGAGTGACCTGTGCCTGTCCCAACACCTAGAGCTAGTCTCTCATTGGCTCCCCCTCTTCCCGTTCATCCTCAGGACAAATTGCAAGCTGTACGGAACAGGAGGTTAAAGGTGCTGGTTCTCCAAGGAGGGAGATTGCTAGTAAAGCGGCTGGAATGGCGAACCCGAGCACAAGGAGTTGAGAAATGAGGTGCATTTTAGAAAGCTTTCCCGATCACACGGTGTACCACCTTCTGGGTTTCTCATGCATGTTTTCGATGTAGGAAGATGCCCTTGAACCTGGAGATTTGGGACCCATGGGATGGGTAACAGGCAGTATTACTTTAAAGGCTCTGCGTTTGCTCCCCCAAACTCACCAAAGCTCTCAGCCCCGAGAGTGTCCACCCTTATGTCTCATCCAGCTGTGGGTCTAGATATGGTCAATACAGGTTGCATCACAGCCCCTGAACGAATTTTGTAAGAATTTCTCTCTCTTTCACTGTCTTTGTTTCACGGGCTTTTAAAAGTAATTTATTTTTATACTGGGGTTTAGCTGCTTTTCACGGCTGAGTTTACGCTGCTTTATACCCACTTGACTCACTTCCAGAGAGATATCAATACATAGGTTTTAAGATTCTTACTAGTCAGATATATTCTTGTGCGGTGAATAGGGGGTGTTGAGTCCAGTTCACTGAGCAAGGAGTAGGTCTTTCTACTACATATTGGGTTTATGGAACGGTACCTGAGCTAATTTGAAACCCTTGTTTTATGCATCACCCCACCTCACCTTTCCCGTTAAGCAGCCATAGTGTGTTTTCTAAATGTGTGACTCTGTTCTGTTTTGTAATTCAGTTCAAGTGTAGCGGTTTTTACATTCCCTCTATAAGTGATAGCTTATGATAAGTGTCTTTTTCTGTGTGACTTATTTCACTTAGAATCGTCGTGCCTAAATCCACTCATCATGCTGCGACTAGCCTTATGACATTGATTTCATGGCTGAGTGATATTCCATTGTACATAAGGACCACCACTTCTTTATCCATTTTTCTCTTTCCTGGGATATTTAAGGTGTCATGAAGTGGAGGTTCTTGTCAACAGAGCAGCCCTAAACTTTGGGGTGCCTGTGTCTTGCTGATTTTTAGTTTTCCCAATTTATACGCCCATGAGTGGAAGTGCCCTATGCGCTCTAAGCTGTGTTTTTTCGATGTTTCAGGACACACCGTACACTTCTCCAGAGTGGCTGTTGGCAATTTACATCCCGCCCATCAGCGTAGCAAGGCTCCCATTTCTCCATGGCCTGTCCTGCATTTCTGGTTTTGACACTTTTTTCAGCATGGCCCTTTTGACCGATGGGCAGCGAGACTTCTTTGTAGCGCTGATTTGCCTTTCCAGGTTGCTTGGTTGGCCAAAAAGGGCGTATGCGTTTTTTCCTGAATATATTCAGGAAAAAACGCATACGCCCTTTTTGGCCAAGGGCATCATTGTCGACGTTTTGCCGCTTTTCATGTGCTTTACAGGCGATTCGAATCGACCTCCTGAAATCTGTTTCCTGCAATTCTGCCTTGCTTTCAAATCCTCTTCGTTGCCTTCCCTCAATATATTTGTGGACGAGAGTTATCATTTATAACTCTGCAGGTTTGTGAATTGCAGTGCCCCTGAGCTCCATTTTTCAACTCGCTTTTTTGGGAGCTGGCCGCAAAAGCGCAGGATTGCCTCAGGCCCTCTTCTGGTTCCGGGCGGCAGGCTGAGCCTGTGGTTAATTCTTCTTCCTGATGGGAAAATAGAGTGACCTGTGCCTGTCCCAACACCTAGAGCTAGTCTCTCATTGGCTCCCCCTCTTCCCGTTCATCCTCAGGACAAATTGCAAGCTGTACGGAACAGGAGGTTAAAGGTGCTGGTTCTCCAAGGAGGGAGATTGCTAGTAAAGCGGCTGGAATGGCGAACCCGAGCACAAGGAGATGAGAAATGAGGTGCGTTTTAGAAAGCTTTCCCGATCACACGGTGTACCACCTTCTGGGTTTCTCATGCATGTTTTCGATGTAGGAAGATGCCCTTGAACCTGGAGATTTGGGACCCATGGGATGGGTAACAGGCAGTATTACTTTAAAGGCTCTGCGTTTGCTCCCCCAAACTCACCAAACCTCTCAGCCCCGAGAGTGTCCACCCTTATGTCTCATCCAGCTGTGGGTCTAGATATGGTCAATCCAGGTTGCATCACAGCCCCTGAACGAATTTTGTAAGAATTTCTCTCTCTTTCACTGTCTTTGTTTCACGGGCTTTTAAAAGTAATTTATTTTTATAATGGGGTTTAGCTGCTTTTCACGGCTGTGTTTATGCTGCTTTACACCCACTTGACTCACTTCCAGAGAGATATCAATACATAGGTTTTAAGATTCTTACTAGTCAGATATATTCTTGTGCGGTGAATAGGGGGTGTTGAGTCCAGTTCACTGAGCAAGGAGTAGGTCTTTCTATTACATATTGGGTTTATGGAACGGTAGCTGAGCTCATTTGAAACCCTTGTTTTATGCATCACCCCACCTCACCTTTCCCGTTAAGCAGCCATAGTGTGTCTTCTAAACGTGTGACTCTGTTCTGTTTTGTAATTCAGTTCAAGTGTAGCGGTTTTTACATTCCCTCTATAAGTGATAGCTTATGATAAGTGTCTTTTTCTGTGTGACTTATTTCACTTAGAATCGTCGTGCCTACATCTACTCATCATGCTGCTACTAGCCTTATGACATTGATTTCATGGCTGAGTGATATTCCATTGTACATAAGGACCACCACTTCTTTATCCATTTTTCTCTTTCCAGGGATATTTAAGGTGTCATGAAGTGGAGGTTCTTGTCAACAGAGCAGCCCTAAACTTTGGGTTGCCTGTGTCTTGCTGATTTTTAGTTTTCACAATTTATACGCCCATGAGTGGAAGTGCCCTATGCGCTCTAAGCTGTGTTTTTTCGATGTTTCAGGACACACCGTACACTTCTCCAGAGTGGCTGTTGGCAATTTACATCCCGCCCATCAGCGTAGCAAGGCTCCCATTTCTCCATGGCCTGTCCTGCATTTCTGGTTTTGACACTTTTTTCAGCATGGCCCTTTTGACCGATGGGCAGCGAGACTTCTTTGTAGCGCTGATTTGCCTTTCCAGGTTGCTTGGTTGGCCAAAAAGGGCGTATGCGTTTTTTCCTGAATATATTCAGGAAAAAACGCATACGCCCTTTTTGGCCAAGGGCATCATTGTCGACGTTTTGCCGCTTTTCATGTGCTTTACAGGCGATTCGAATCGACCTCCTGAAATCTGTTTCCTGCAATTCTGCCTTGCTTTCAAATCCTCTTCGTTGCCTTCCCTCAATATATTTGTGGACGAGAGTTATCATTTATAACTCTGCAGGTTTGTGAATTGCAGTGCCCCTGAGCTCCATTTTTCAACTCGCTTTTTTGGGAGCTGGCCGCAAAAGCGCAGGATTGCCTCAGGCCCTCTTCTGGTTCCGGGCGGCAGGCTGAGCCTGTGGTTAATTCTTCTTCCTGATGGGAAAATAGAGTGACCTGTGCCTGTCCCAACACCTAGAGCTAGTCTCTCATTGGCTCCCCCTCTTCCCGTTCATCCTCAGGACAAATTGCAAGCTGTACGGAACAGGAGGTTAAAGGTGCTGGTTCTCCAAGGAGGGAGATTGCTAGTAAAGCGGCTGGAATGGCGAACCCGAGCACAAGGAGATGAGAAATGAGGTGCGTTTTAGAAAGCTTTCCCGATCACATGGTGTACTAACTTCTGGGTTTCTCATGCATGTTTTCGATGTAGGAAGATGCCCTTGAACCTGGAGATTTGGGACCCATGGGATGGGTAACAGGCAGTATTACTTTAAAGGCTCTGCGTTTGCTCCCCCAACCTCACCAAAGCTCTCAGCCCCGAGAGTGTCCACCCTTATGTCTCATCCAGCTGTGGGTCTAGATATGGTCAATCCAGGTTGCATCACAGAGCCTGAACGAATTTTGTAAGAATTTCTCTCTCTTTCACTGTCTTTGTTTCACGGGCTTTTAAAAGTAATTTATTTTTATACTGGGGTTTAGCTGCTTTTCACGGCTGAGTTTACGCCGCTTTATACCCACTTGACTCACTTCCAGAGAGATATCAATACATAGGTTTTAAGATTCTTACTAGTCAGATATATTCTTGTGCGGTGAATAGGGGGTGTTGAGTCCAGTTCACTGGGCAAGGAGTAGGTCTTTCTATTACATATTGGGTTTATGGAACGGTATCTGAGCTAATTTGAAACCCTTGTTTTATGCATCACCCCACCTCACCTTTCCCGTTAAGCAGCCATAGTGTGTCTTCTAAACGTGTGACTCTGTTCTGTTTTGTAATTCAGTTCAAGTGTAGCGGTTTTTACATTCCCTCTATAACTGATAGCTTATGATAAGTGTCTTTTTCTGTGTGACTTATTTCACTTAGAATCGTCGTGCCTACATCTACTCATCATGCTGCTACTAGCCTTATGACATTGATTTCATGGCTGAGTGATATTCCATTGTACATAAGGACCACCACTTCTTTATCCATTTTTCTCTTTCCAGGGATATTTAAGGTGTCATGAAGTGGAGGTTCTTGTCAACAGAGCAGCCCTAAACTTTGGGGTGCCTGTGTCTTGCTGATTTTTAGTTTTCCCAATTTATACGCCCATGAGTGGAAGTGCCCTATGCGCTCTAAGCTGTGTTTTTTCGATGTTTCAGGACACACCGTACACTTCTCCAGAGTGGCTGTTGGCAATTTACATCCCGCCCATCAGCGTAGCAAGGCTCCCATTTCTCCATGGCCTGTCCTGCATTTCTGGTTTTGACACTTTTTTCAGCATGGCCCTTTTGACCGATGGGCAGCGAGACTTCTTTGTAGCGCTGATTTGCCTTTCCAGGTTGCTTGGTTGGCCAAAAAGGGCGTATGCGTTTTTTCCTGAATATATTCAGGAAAAAACGCATACGCCCTTTTTGGCCAAGGGCATCATTGTCGACGTTTTGCCGCTTTTCATGTGCTTTACAGGCGATTCGAATCGACCTCCTGAAATCTGTTTCCTGCAATTCTGCCTTGCTTTCAAATCCTCTTCGTTGCCTTCCCTCAATATATTTGTGGACGAGAGTTATCATTTATAACTCTGCAGGTTTGTGAATTGCAGTGCCCCTGAGCTCCATTTTTCAACTCGCTTTTTTGGGAGCTGGCCGCAAAAGCGCAGGATTGCCTCAGGCCCTCTTCTGGTTCCGGGCGGCAGGCTGAGCCTGTGGTTAATTCTTCTTCCTGATGGGAAAATAGAGTGACCTGTGCCTGTCCCAACACCTAGAGCTAGTCTCTCATTGGCTCCCCCTCTTCCCGTTCATCCTCAGGACAAATTGCAAGCTGTACGGAACAGGAGGTTAAAGGTGCTGGTTCTCCAAGGAGGGAGATTGCTAGTAAAGCGGCTGGAATGGCGAACCCGAGCACAAGGAGATGAGAAATGAGGTGCGTTTTAGAAAGCTTTCCCGATCACATGGTGTACTAACTTCTGGGTTTCTCATGCATGTTTTCGATGTAGGAAGATGCCCTTGAACCTGGAGATTTGGGACCCATGGGATGGGTAACAGGCAGTATTACTTTAAAGGCTCTGTGTTTGCTCCCCCAAACTCACCAAACCTCTCAGCCCCGAGAGTGTCCACCCTTATGTCTCATCCAGCTGTGGGTCTAGATATGGTCAATCCAGGTTGCATCACAGCCCCTGAACGAATTTTGTAAGAATTTCTCTCTCTTTCACTGTCTTTGTTTCACGGGCTTTTAAAAGTAATTTATTTTTATAATGGGGTTTAGCTGCTTTTCACGGCTGTGTTTATGCTGCTTTACACCCACTTGACTCACTTCCAGAGAGATATCAATACATAGGTTTTAAGATTCTTACTAGTCAGATATATTCTTGTGCGGTGAATAGGGGGTGTTGAGTCCAGTTCACTGAGCAAGGAGTAGGTCTTTCTATTACATATTGGGTTTATGGAACGGTAGCTGAGCTCATTTGAAACCCTTGTTTTATGCATCACCCCACCTCACCTTTCCCGTTAAGCAGCCATAGTGTGTCTTCTAAACGTGTGACTCTGTTCTGTTTTGTAATTCAGTTCAAGTGTAGCGGTTTTTACATTCCCTCTATAAGTGATAGCTTATGATAAGTGTCTTTTTCTGTGTGACTTATTTCACTTAGAATCGTCGTGCCTACATCTACTCATCATGCTGCTACTAGCCTTATGACATTGATTTCATGGCTGAGTGATATTCCATTGTACATAAGGACCACCACTTCTTTATCCATTTTTCTCTTTCCTGGGATATTTAAGGTGTCATGAAGTGGAGGTTCTTGTCAACAGAGCAGCCCTAAACTTTGGGGTGCCTGCGTCTTGCTGATTTTTAGTTTTCCCAATTTATACGCCCATGAGTGGAAGTGCCCTATGCGCTCTAAGCTGTGTTTTTTCGATGTTTCAGGACACACCGTACACTTCTCCAGAGTGGCTGTTGGCAATTTACATCCCGCCCATCAGCGTAGCAAGGCTCCCATTTCTCCATGGCCTGTCCTGCATTTCTGGTTTTGACACTTTTTTCAGCATGGCCCTTTTGACCGATGGGCAGCGAGACTTCTTTGTAGCGCTGATTTGCCTTTCCAGGTTGCTTGGTTGGCCAAAAAGGGCGTATGCGTTTTTTCCTGAATATATTCAGGAAAAAACGCATACGCCCTTTTTGGCCAAGGGCATCATTGTCGACGTTTTGCCGCTTTTCATGTGCTTTACAGGCGATTCGAATCGACCTCCTGAAATCTGTTTCCTGCAATTCTGCCTTGCTTTCAAATCCTCTTCGTTGCCTTCCCTCAATATATTTGTGGACGAGAGTTATCATTTATAACTCTGCAGGTTTGTGAATTGCAGTGCCCCTGAGCTCCATTTTTCAACTCGCTTTTTTGGGAGCTGGCCGCAAAAGCGCAGGATTGCCTCAGGCCCTCTTCTGGTTCCGGGCGGCAGGCTGAGCCTGTGGTTAATTCTTCTTCCTGATGGGAAAATAGAGTGACCTGTGCCTGTCCCAACACCTAGAGCTAGTCTCTCATTGGCTGCCCCTCTTCCCGTTCATCCTCAGGACAAATTGCAAGCTGTACGGAACAGGAGGTTAAAGGTGCTGGTTCTCCAAGGAGGGAGATTGCTAGTAACGCGGCTGGAATGGCGAACCCGAGCACAAGGAGTTGAGAAATGAGGTGCGTTTTAGAAAGCTTTCCCGATCACATGGTGTACCACCTTCTGGGTTTCTCATGCATGTTTTCGATGTAGGAAGATGCCCTTGAACCTGGAGATTTGGGACCCATGGGATGGGTAACAGGCAGTATTACTTTAAAGGCTCTGCGTTTGCTCCCCCAACCTAACCAAAGCTCTCAGCCCCGAGAGTGTCCACCCTTATGTCTCATCCAGCTGTGGGTCTAGATATGGTCAATCCAGGTTGCATCACAGAGCCTGAACGAATTTTGTAAGAATTTCTCTCTCTTTCACTGTCTTTGTTTCACGGGCTTTTAAAAGTAATTGATTTTTATAATGGGGTTTAGCTGCTTTTCACAGCTGTGTTTATGCCGCTTTACACCCACTTGACTCACTTCCAGAGAGATATCAATACATAGGTTTTAAGATTCTTACTAGTCAGATATATTCTTGTGCGGTGAATAGGGGGTGTTGAGTCCAGTTCACTGAGCAAGGAGTAGGTCTTTCTATTACATATTGGGTTTATGGAACGGTAGCTGAGCTCATTTGAAACCCTTGTTTTATGCATCACCCCACCTCACCTTTCCCGTTAAGCAGCCATAGTGTGTCTTCTAAACGTGTGACTCTGTTCTGTTTTGTAATTCAGTTCAAGTGTAGCGGTTTTTACATTCCCTCTATAACTGATAGCTTATGATAAGTGTCTTTTTCTGTGTGACTTATTTCACTTAGAATCGTCGTGCCTACATCTACTCATCATGCTGCTACTAGCCTTATGACATTGATTTCATGGCTGAGTGATATTCCATTGTACATAAGGACCACCACTTCTTTATCCATTTTTCTCTTTCCAGGGATATTTAAGGTGTCATGAAGTGGAGGTTCTTGTCAACAGAGCAGCCCTAAACTTTGGGGTGCCTGCGTCTTGCTGATTTTTAGTTTTCCCAATTTATACGCCCATGAGTGGAAGTGCCCTATGCGCTCTAAGCTGTGTTTTTTCGATGTTTCAGGACACACCGTACACTTCTCCAGAGTGGCTGTTGGCAATTTACATCCCGCCCATCAGCGTAGCAAGGCTCCCATTTCTCCATGGCCTGTCCTGCATTTCTGGTTTTGACACTTTTTTCAGCATGGCCCTTTTGACCGATGGGCAGCGAGACTTCTTTGTAGCGCTGATTTGCCTTTCCAGGTTGCTTGGTTGGCCAAAAAGGGCGTATGCGTTTTTTCCTGAATATATTCAGGAAAAAACGCATACGCCCTTTTTGGCCAAGGGCATCATTGTCGACGTTTTGCCGCTTTTCATGTGCTTTACAGGCGATTCGAATCGACCTCCTGAAATCTGTTTCCTGCAATTCTGCCTTGCTTTCAAATCCTCTTCGTTGCCTTCCCTCAATATATTTGTGGACGAGAGTTATCATTTATAACTCTGCAGGTTTGTGAATTGCAGTGCCCCTGAGCTCCATTTTTCAACTCGCTTTTTTGGGAGCTGGCCGCAAAAGCGCAGGATTGCCTCAGGCCCTCTTCTGGTTCCGGGCGGCAGGCTGAGCCTGTGGTTAATTCTTCTTCCTGATGGGAAAATAGAGTGACCTGTGCCTGTCCCAACACCTAGAGCTAGTCTCTCATTGGCTCCCCCTCTTCCCGTTCATCCTCAGGACAAATTGCAAGCTGTACGGAACAGGAGGTTAAAGGTGCTGGTTCTCCAAGGAGGGAGATTGCTAGTAAAGCGGCTGGAATGGCGAATCCGAGCACAAGGAGATGAGAAATGAGGTGCGTTTTAGAAAGCTTTCCCGATCACATGGTGTACCACCTTCTGGGTTTCTCATGCATGTTTTCGATGTAGGAAGATGCCCTTGAACCTGGAGATTTGGGACCCATGGGATGGGTAACAGGCAGTATTACTTTAAAGGCTCTGCGTTTGCTCCCCCAAACTCACCAAACCTCTCAGCCCCGAGAGTGTCCACCCTTATGTCTCATCCAGCTGTGGGTCTAGATATGGTCAATCCAGGTTGCATCACAGCCCCTGAACGAATTTTGTAAGAATTTCTCTCTCTTTCACTGTCTTTGTTTCACGGGCTTTTAAAAGTAATTTATTTTTATAATGGGGTTTAGCTGCTTTTCACGGCTGTGTTTATGCTGCTTTACACCCACTTGACTCACTTCCAGAGAGATATCAATACATAGGTTTTAAGATTCTTACTAGTCAGATATATTCTTGTGCGGTGAATAGGGGGTGTTGAGTCCAGTTCACTGAGCAAGGAGTAGGTCTTTCTATTACATATTGGGTTTATGGAACGGTAGCTGAGCTCATTTGAAACCCTTGTTTTATGCATCACCCCACCTCACCTTTCCCGTTAAGCAGCCATAGTGTGTCTTCTAAACGTGTGACTCTGTTCTGTTTTGTAATTCAGTTCAAGTGTAGCGGTTTTTACATTCCCTCTATAACTGATAGCTTATGATAAGTGTCTTTTTCTGTGTGACTTATTTCACTTAGAATCGTCGTGCCTACATCTACTCATCATGCTGCTACTAGCCTTATGACATTGATTTCATGGCTGAGTGATATTCCATTGTACATAAGGACCACCACTTCTTTATCCATTTTTCTCTTTCCAGGGATATTTAAGGTGTCATGAAGTGGAGGTTCTTGTCAACAGAGCAGCCCTAAACTTTGGGGTGCCTGTGTCTTGCTGATTTTTAGTTTTCCCAATTTATACGCCCATGAGTGGAAGTGCCCTATGCGCTCTAAGCTGTGTTTTTTCGATGTTTCAGGACACACCGTACACTTCTCCAGAGTGGCTGTTGGCAATTTACATCCCGCCCATCAGCGTAGCAAGGCTCCCATTTCTCCATGGCCTGTCCTGCATTTCTGGTTTTGACACTTTTTTCAGCATGGCCCTTTTGACCGATGGGCAGCGAGACTTCTTTGTAGCGCTGATTTGCCTTTCCAGGTTGCTTGGTTGGCCAAAAAGGGCGTATGCGTTTTTTCCTGAATATATTCAGGAAAAAACGCATACGCCCTTTTTGGCCAAGGGCATCATTGTCGACGTTTTGCCGCTTTTCATGTGCTTTACAGGCGATTCGAATCGACCTCCTGAAATCTGTTTCCTGCAATTCTGCCTTGCTTTCAAATCCTCTTCGTTGCCTTCCCTCAATATATTTGTGGACGAGAGTTATCATTTATAACTCTGCAGGTTTGTGAATTGCAGTGCCCCTGAGCTCCATTTTTCAACTCGCTTTTTTGGGAGCTGGCCGCAAAAGCGCAGGATTGCCTCAGGCCCTCTTCTGGTTCTGGGCGGCAGGCTGAGCCTGTGGTTAATTCTTCTTCCTGATGGGAAAATAGAGTGACCTGTGCCTGTCCCAACACCTAGAGCTAGTCTCTCATTGGCTCCCCCTCTTCCCGTTCATCCTCAGGACAAATTGCAAGCTGTATGGAACAGGAGGTTAAAGGTGCTGATTCTCCAAGGAGGGAGATTGCTAGTAAAGCGGCTGGAATGGCGAACCGGAGCACAAGGAGATGAGAAATGAGGTGCGTTTTAGAAAGCTTTCCCGATCACACGGTGTACCACCTTCTGGGTTTCTCATGCATGTTTTCGATGTAGGAAGATGCCCTTGAACCTGGAGATTTGGGACCCATGGGATGGGTAACAGGCAGTATTACTTTAAAGGCTCTGCGTTTGGTCCCCCAACCTCACCAAACCTCTCAGCCCCGAGAGTGTCCACCCTTATGTCTCATCCAGCTGTGGGTCTAGATATGGTCAATCCAGGTTGCATCACAGAGCCTGAACGAATTTTGTAAGAATTTCTCTCTCTTTCACTGTCTTTGTTTCACGGGCTTTTAAAAGTAATTTATTTTTATACTGGGGTTTAGCTGCTTTTCACGGCTGAGTTTACGCTGCTTTATACCCACTTGACTCACTTCCAGAGAGATATCAATACATAGGTTTTAAGATTCTTACTAGTCAGATATATTCTTGTGCGGTGAATAGGGGGTGTTGAGTCCAGTTCACTGAGCAAGGAGTAGGTCTTTCTATTACATATTGGGTTTATGGAACGGTAGCTGAGCTCATTTGAACCCCTTGTTTTATGCATCACCCCACCTCACCTTTCCCGTTAAGCAGCCATAGTGTGTTTTCTAAACGTGTGACTCTGTTCTGTTTTGTAATTCAGTTCAAGTGTAGCGGTTTTTACATTCCCTCTATAAGTGATAGCTTATGATAAGTGTCTTTTTCTGTGTGACTTATTTCACTTAGAATCGTCGTGCCTAAATCCACTCATCATGCTGCGACTAGCCTTATGACATTGATTTCATGGCTGAGTGATATTCCATTGTACAAAAAGACCACCACTTCTTTATCCATTTTTCTCTTTCCAGGGATATTTAAGGTGTCATGAAGTGGAGGTTCTTGTCAACAGAGCAGCCCTAAACTTTGGGGTGCCTGTGTCTTGTTAATTTTAATTTTCCCAATTTATACGCCCATGAGTGGAAGTGCCCTATGCGCTCTAAGCTGTGTTTTTTCGATGTTTCAGGACACACCGTACACTTCTCCAGAGTGGCTGTTGGCAATTTACATCCCGCCCATCAGCGTAGCAAGGCTCCCATTTCTCCATGGCCTGTCCTGCATTTCTGGTTTTGACACTTTTTTCAGCATGGCCCTTTTGACCGATGGGCAGCGAGACTTCTTTGTAGCGCTGATTTGCCTTTCCAGGTTGCTTGGTTGGCCAAAAAGGGCGTATGCGTTTTTTCCTGAATATATTCAGGAAAAAACGCATACGCCCTTTTTGGCCAAGGGCATCATTGTCGACGTTTTGCCGCTTTTCATGTGCTTTACAGGCGATTCGAATCGACCTCCTGAAATCTGTTTCCTGCAATTCTGCCTTGCTTTCAAATCCTCTTCGTTGCCTTCCCACAATATATTTGTGGACGAGAGTTATCATTTATAACTCTGCAGGTTTGTGAATTGCAGTGCCCCTGAGCTCCATTTTTCAACTCGCTTTTTTGGGAGCTGGCCGCAAAAGCGCAGGATTGCCTCAGGCCCTCTTCTGGTTCCGGGCGGCAGGCTGAGCCTGTGGTTAATTCTTCTTCCTGATGGGAAAATAGAGTGACCTGTGCCTGTCCCAACACCTAGAGCTAGTCTCTCATTGGCTCCCCCTCTTCCCGTTCATCCTCAGGACAAATTGCAAGCTGTACGGAACAGGAGGTTAAAGGTGCTGGTTCTCCAAGGAGGGAGATTGCTAGTAAAGCGGCTGGAATGGCGAACCCGAGCACAAGGAGATGAGAAATGAGGTGCGTTTTAGAAAGCTTTCCCGATCACATGGTGTACCACCTTCTGGGTTTCTCATGCATGTTTTCGATGTAGGAAGATGCCCTTGAACCTGGAGATTTGGGACCCATGGGATGGGTAACAGGCAGTATTACTTTAAAGGCTCTGCGTTTGCTCCCCCAACCTCACCAAAGCTCTCAGCCCCGAGAGTGTCCACCCTTATGTCTCATCCAGCTGTGGGTCTAGATATGGTCAATCCAGGTTGCATCACAGAGCCTGAACGAATTTTGTAAGAATTTCTCTCTCTTTCACTGTCTTTGTTTCACGGGCTTTTAAAAGTAATTTATTTTTATACTGGGGTTTAGCTGCTTTTCACGGCTGAGTTTACGCCGCTTTATACCCACTTGACTCACTTCCAGAGAGATATCAATACATAGGTTTTAAGATTCTTACTAGTCAGATATATTCTTGTGCGGTGAATAGGGGGTGTTGAGTCCAGTTCACTGGGCAAGGAGTAGGTCTTTCTATTACATATTGGGTTTATGGAACGGTATCTGAGCTAATTTGAAACCCTTGTTTTATGCATCACCCCACCTCACCTTTCCCGTTAAGCAGCCATAGTGTGTCTTCTAAACGTGTGACTCTGTTCTGTTTTGTAATTCAGTTCAAGTGTAGCGGTTTTTACATTCCCTCTATAACTGATAGCTTATGATAAGTGTCTTTTTCTGTGTGACTTATTTCACTTAGAATCGTCGTGCCTACATCTACTCATCATGCTGCTACTAGCCTTATGACATTGATTTCATGGCTGAGTGATATTCCATTGTACATAAGGACCACCACTTCTTTATCCATTTTTCTCTTTCCAGGGATATTTAAGGTGTCATGAAGTGGAGGTTCTTGTCAACAGAGCAGCCCTAAACTTTGGGGTGCCTGTGTCTTGCTGATTTTTAGTTTTCCCAATTTATACGCCCATGAGTGGAAGTGCCCTATGCGCTCTAAGCTGTGTTTTTTCGATGTTTCAGGACACACCGTACACTTCTCCAGAGTGGCTGTTGGCAATTTACATCCCGCCCATCAGCGTAGCAAGGCTCCCATTTCTCCATGGCCTGTCCTGCATTTCTGGTTTTGACACTTTTTTCAGCATGGCCCTTTTGACCGATGGGCAGCGAGACTTCTTTGTAGCGCTGATTTGCCTTTCCAGGTTGCTTGGTTGGCCAAAAAGGGCGTATGCGTTTTTTCCTGAATATATTCAGGAAAAAACGCATACGCCCTTTTTGGCCAAGGGCATCATTGTCGACGTTTTGCCGCTTTTCATGTGCTTTACAGGCGATTCGAATCGACCTCCTGAAATCTGTTTCCTGCAATTCTGCCTTGCTTTCAAATCCTCTTCGTTGCCTTCCCTCAATATATTTGTGGACGAGAGTTATCATTTATAACTCTGCAGGTTTGTGAATTGCAGTGCCCCTGAGCTCCATTTTTCAACTCGCTTTTTTGGGAGCTGGCCGCAAAAGCGCAGGATTGCCTCAGGCCCTCTTCTGGTTCCGGGCGGCAGGCTGAGCCTGTGGTTAATTCTTCTTCCTGATGGGAAAATAGAGTGACCTGTGCCTGTCCCAACACCTAGAGCTAGTCTCTCATTGGCTCCCCCTCTTCCCGTTCATCCTCAGGACAAATTGCAAGCTGTACGGAACAGGAGGTTAAAGGTGCTGGTTCTCCAAGGAGGGAGATTGCTAGTAAAGCGGCTGGAATGGCGAACCCGAGCACAAGGAGATGAGAAATGAGGTGCGTTTTAGAAAGCTTTCCCGATCACATGGTGTACTAACTTCTGGGTTTCTCATGCATGTTTTCGATGTAGGAAGATGCCCTTGAACCTGGAGATTTGGGACCCATGGGATGGGTAACAGGCAGTATTACTTTAAAGGCTCTGTGTTTGCTCCCCCAAACTCACCAAACCTCTCAGCCCCGAGAGTGTCCACCCTTATGTCTCATCCAGCTGTGGGTCTAGATATGGTCAATCCAGGTTGCATCACAGCCCCTGAACGAATTTTGTAAGAATTTCTCTCTCTTTCACTGTCTTTGTTTCACGGGCTTTTAAAAGTAATTTATTTTTATAATGGGGTTTAGCTGCTTTTCACGGCTGTGTTTATGCTGCTTTACACCCACTTGACTCACTTCCAGAGAGATATCAATACATAGGTTTTAAGATTCTTACTAGTCAGATATATTCTTGTGCGGTGAATAGGGGGTGTTGAGTCCAGTTCACTGAGCAAGGAGTAGGTCTTTCTATTACATATTGGGTTTATGGAACGGTAGCTGAGCTCATTTGAAACCCTTGTTTTATGCATCACCCCACCTCACCTTTCCCGTTAAGCAGCCATAGTGTGTCTTCTAAACGTGTGACTCTGTTCTGTTTTGTAATTCAGTTCAAGTGTAGCGGTTTTTACATTCCCTCTATAAGTGATAGCTTATGATAAGTGTCTTTTTCTGTGTGACTTATTTCACTTAGAATCGTCGTGCCTACATCTACTCATCATGCTGCTACTAGCCTTATGACATTGATTTCATGGCTGAGTGATATTCCATTGTACATAAGGACCACCACTTCTTTATCCATTTTTCTCTTTCCAGGGATATTTAAGGTGTCATGAAGTGGAGGTTCTTGTCAACAGAGCAGCCCTAAACTTTGGGTTGCCTGTGT
Source organism: Balaenoptera ricei (assembly GCF_028023285.1). Lineage (NCBI taxonomy): Eukaryota > Metazoa > Chordata > Mammalia > Artiodactyla > Balaenopteridae > Balaenoptera > Balaenoptera ricei. Next base: position 15,931 of record NW_026777695.1, read on the forward strand.
CTTGCTGATTTTTAGTTTTCACAATTTATACGCCCATGAGTGGAAGTGCCCTATGCGCTCTAAGCTGTGTTTTTTCGATGTTTCAGGACACACCGTACACTTCTCCAGAGTGGCTGTTGGCAATTTACATCCCGCCCATCAGCGTAGCAAGGCTCCCATTTCTCCATGGCCTGTCCTGCATTTCTGGTTTTGACACTTTTTTCAGCATGGCCCTTTTGACCGATGGGCAGCGAGACTTCTTTGTAGCGCTGATTTGCCTTTCCAGGTTGCTTGGTTGGCCAAAAAGGGCGTATGCGTTTTTTCCTGAATATATTCAGGAAAAAACGCATACGCCCTTTTTGGCCAAGGGCATCATTGTCGACGTTTTGCCGCTTTTCATGTGCTTTACAGGCGATTCGAATCGACCTCCTGAAATCTGTTTCCTGCAATTCTGCCTTGCTTTCAAATCCTCTTCGTTGCCTTCCCTCAATATATTTGTGGACGAGAGTTATCATTTATAACTCTGCAGGTTTGTGAATTGCAGTGCCCCTGAGCTCCATTTTTCAACTCGCTTTTTTGGGAGCTGGCCGCAAAAGCGCAGGATTGCCTCAGGCCCTCTTCTGGTTCCGGGCGGCAGGCTGAGCCTGTGGTTAATTCTTCTTCCTGATGGGAAAATAGAGTGACCTGTGCCTGTCCCAACACCTAGAGCTAGTCTCTCATTGGCTCCCCCTCTTCCCGTTCATCCTCAGGACAAATTGCAAGCTGTACGGAACAGGAGGTTAAAGGTGCTGGTTCTCCAAGGAGGGAGATTGCTAGTAAAGCGGCTGGAATGGCGAACCCGAGCACAAGGAGTTGAGAAATGAGGTGCGTTTTAGAAAGCTTTCCCGATCACACGGTGTACCACCTTCTGGGTTTCTCATGCATGTTTTCGATGTAGGAAGATGCCCTTGAACCTGGAGATTTGGGACCCATGGGATGGGTAACAGGCAGTATTACTTTAAAGGCTCTGCGTTTTCTCCCCCAAACTCACCAAACCTCTCAGCCCCGAGAGTGTCCACCCTTATGTCTCATCCAGCTGTGGGTCTAGATATGGTCAATCCAGGTTGCATCACAGCCCCTGAACGAATTTTGTAAGAATTTCTCTCTCTTTCACTGTCTTTGTTTCACGGGCTTTTAAAAGTAATTTATTTTTATAATGGGGTTTAGCTGCTTTTCACGGCTGTGTTTATGCCGCTTTACACCCACTTGACTCACTTCTAGAGAGATATCAATACATAGGTTTTAAGATTCTTACTAGTCAGATATATTCTTGTGCGGTGAATAGGGGGTGTTGAGTCCAGTTCACTGAGCAAGGAGTAGGTCTTTCTATTACATATTGGGTTTATGGAACGGTAGCTGAGCTCATTTGAAACCCTTGTTTTATTCATCACCCCACCTCACCTTTCCCGTTAAGCAGCCATAGTGTGTCTTCTAAACGTGTGACTCTGTTCTGTTTTGTAATTCAGTTCAAGTGTAGCGGTTTTTACATTCCCTCTATAACTGATAGCTTATGATGAGTGTCTTTTTCTGTGTGACTTATTTCACTTAGAATCGTCGTGCCTACATCTACTCATCATGCTGCTACTAGCCTTATGACATTGATTTCATGGCTGAGTGATATTCCATTGTACATAAGGACCACCACTTCTTTATCCATTTTTCTCTTTCCAGGGATATTTAAGGTGTCATGAAGTGGAGGTTCTTGTCAACAGAGCAGCCCTAAACTTTGGGGTGCCTGTGTCTTGCTGATTTTTAGTTTTCCCAATTTATACGCCCATGAGTGGAAGTGCCCTATGCGCTCTAAGCTGTGTTTTTTCGATGTTTCAGGACACACCGTACACTTCTCCAGAGTGGCTGTTGGCAATTTACATCCCGCCCATCAGCGTAGCAAGGCTCCCATTTCTCCATGGCCTGTCCTGCATTTCTGGTTTTGACACTTTTTTCAGCATGGCCCTTTTGACCGATGGGCAGCGAGACTTCTTTGTAGCGCTGATTTGCCTTTCCAGGTTGCTTGGTTGGCCAAAAAGGGCGTATGCGTTTTTTCCTGAATATATTCAGGAAAAAACGCATACGCCCTTTTTGGCCAAGGGCATCATTGTCGACGTTTTGCCGCTTTTCATGTGCTTTACAGGCGATTCGAATCGACCTCCTGAAATCTGTTTCCTGCAATTCTGCCTTGCTTTCAAATCCTCTTCGTTGCCTTCCCTCAATATATTTGTGGACGAGAGTTATCATTTATAACTCTGCAGGTTTGTGAATTGCAGTGCCCCTGAGCTCCATTTTTCAACTCGCTTTTTTGGGAGCTGGCCGCAAAAGCGCAGGATTGCCTCAGGCCCTCTTCTGGTTCCGGGCGGCAGGCTGAGCCTGTGGTTAATTCTTCTTCCTGATGGGAAAATAGAGTGACCTGTGCCTGTCCCAACACCTAGAGCTAGTCTCTCATTGGCTCCCCCTCTTCCCGTTCATCCTCAGGACAAATTGCAAGCTGTATGGAACAGGAGGTTAAAGGTGCTGATTCTCCAAGGAGGGAGATTGCTAGTAAAGCAGCTGGAATGGCGAACCCGAGCACAAGGAGATGAGAAATGAGGTGCGTTTTAGAAAGCTTTCCCGATCACACGGTGTACCACCTTCTGGGTTTCTCATGCATGTTTTCGATGTAGGAAGATGCCCTTGAACCTGGAGATTTGGGACCCATGGGATGGGTAACAGGCAGTATTACTTTAAAGGCTCTGCGTTTGCTCCCCCAACCTCACCAAACCTCTCAGCCCCGAGAGTGTCCACCCTTATGTCTCATCCAGCTGTGGGTCTAGATATGTTCCATCCAGGTTGCATCACAGCCCCTGAACGAATTTTGTAAGAATTTCTCTCTCTTTCACTGTCTTTGTTTCACGGGCTTTTAAAAGTAATTTATTTTTATAATGGGGTTTAGCTGCTTTTCACGGCTGTGTTTATGCCACTTTACACCCACTTGACTCACTTCCAGAGAGATATCAATACATAGGTTTTAAGATTCTTACTAGTCAGATATATTCTTGTGCGGTGAATAGGGGGTGTTGAGTCCAGTTCACTGAGCAAGGAGTGGGTCTTTCTATTACATATTGGGTTTATGGAACGGTAGCTGAGCTCATTTGAAACCCTTGTTTTATTCATCACCCCACCTCACCTTTCCCGTTAAGCAGCCATAGTGTGTCTTCTAAACGTGTGACTCTGTTCTGTTTTGTAATTCAGTTCAAGTGTAGCGGTTTTTACATTCCCTCTATAACTGATAGCTTATGATAAGTGTCTTTTTCTGTGTGACTTATTTCACTTAGAATCGTCGTGCCTAAATCTACTCATCATGCTGCTACTAGCCTTATGACATTGATTTCATGGCTGAGTGATATTCCATTGTACATAAGGACCACCACTTCTTTATCCATTTTTCTCTTTCCAGGGATATTTAAGGTGTGATGAAGTGGAGGTTCTTGTCAACAGAGCAGCCCTAAACTTTGGGGTGCCTGTGTCTTGCTGATTTTTAGTTTTCCCAATTTATACGCCCATGAGTGGAAGTGCCCTATGCGCTCTAAGCTGTGTTTTTTCGATGTTTCAGGACACACCGTACACTTCTCCAGAGTGGCTGTTGGCAATTTACATCCCGCCCATCAGCGTAGCAAGGCTCCCATTTCTCCATGGCCTGTCCTGCATTTCTGGTTTTGACACTTTTTTCAGCATGGCCCTTTTGACCGATGGGCAGCGAGACTTCTTTGTAGCGCTGATTTGCCTTTCCAGGTTGCTTGGTTGGCCAAAAAGGGCGTATGCGTTTTTTCCTGAATATATTCAGGAAAAAACGCATACGCCCTTTTTGGCCAAGGGCATCATTGTCGACGTTTTGCCGCTTTTCATGTGCTTTACAGGCGATTCGAATCGACCTCCTGAAATCTGTTTCCTGCAATTCTGCCTTGCTTTCAAATCCTCTTCGTTGCCTTCCCTCAATATATTTGTGGACGAGAGTTATCATTTATAACTCTGCAGGTTTGTGAATTGCAGTGCCCCTGAGCTCCATTTTTCAACTCGCTTTTTTGGGAGCTGGCCGCAAAAGCGCAGGATTGCCTCAGGCCCTCTTCTGGTTCCGGGCGGCAGGCTGAGCCTGTGGTTAATTCTTCTTCCTGATGGGAAAATAGAGTGACCTGTGCCTGTCCCAACACCTAGAGCTAGTCTCTCATTGGCTCCCCCTCTTCCCGTTCATCCTCAGGACAAATTGCAAGCTGTACGGAACAGGAGGTTAAAGGTGCTGGTTCTCCAAGGAGGGAGATTGCTAGTAAAGCGGCTGGAATGGCGAACCCGAGCACAAGGAGTTGAGAAATGAGGTGCATTTTAGAAAGCTTTCCCGATCACACGGTGTACCACCTTCTGGGTTTCTCATGCATGTTTTCGATGTAGGAAGATGCCCTTGAACCTGGAGATTTGGGACCCATGGGATGGGTAACAGGCAGTATTACTTTAAAGGCTCTGCGTTTGCTCCCCCAAACTCACCAAAGCTCTCAGCCCCGAGAGTGTCCACCCTTATGTCTCATCCAGCTGTGGGTCTAGATATGGTCAATACAGGTTGCATCACAGCCCCTGAACGAATTTTGTAAGAATTTCTCTCTCTTTCACTGTCTTTGTTTCACGGGCTTTTAAAAGTAATTTATTTTTATACTGGGGTTTAGCTGCTTTTCACGGCTGAGTTTACGCTGCTTTATACCCACTTGACTCACTTCCAGAGAGATATCAATACATAGGTTTTAAGATTCTTACTAGTCAGATATATTCTTGTGCGGTGAATAGGGGGTGTTGAGTCCAGTTCACTGAGCAAGGAGTAGGTCTTTCTACTACATATTGGGTTTATGGAACGGTACCTGAGCTAATTTGAAACCCTTGTTTTATGCATCACCCCACCTCACCTTTCCCGTTAAGCAGCCATAGTGTGTCTTCTAAACGTGTGACTCTGTTCTGTTTTGTAATTCAGTTCAAGTGTAGCGGTTTTTACATTCCCTCTATAAGTGATAGCTTATGATAAGTGTCTTTTTCTGTGTGACTTATTTCACTTAGAATCGTCGTGCCTACATCTACTCATCATGCTGCTACTAGCCTTATGACATTGATTTCATGGCTGAGTGATATTCCATTGTACATAAGGACCACCACTTCTTTATCCATTTTTCTCTTTCCAGGGATATTTAAGGTGTCATGAAGTGGAGGTTCTTGTCAACAGAGCAGCCCTAAACTTTGGGTTGCCTGTGTCTTGCTGATTTTTAGTTTTCACAATTTATACGCCCATGAGTGGAAGTGCCCTATGCGCTCTAAGCTGTGTTTTTTCGATGTTTCAGGACACACCGTACACTTCTCCAGAGTGGCTGTTGGCAATTTACATCCCGCCCATCAGCGTAGCAAGGCTCCCATTTCTCCATGGCCTGTCCTGCATTTCTGGTTTTGACACTTTTTTCAGCATGGCCCTTTTGACCGATGGGCAGCGAGACTTCTTTGTAGCGCTGATTTGCCTTTCCAGGTTGCTTGGTTGGCCAAAAAGGGCGTATGCGTTTTTTCCTGAATATATTCAGGAAAAAACGCATACGCCCTTTTTGGCCAAGGGCATCATTGTCGACGTTTTGCCGCTTTTCATGTGCTTTACAGGCGATTCGAATCGACCTCCTGAAATCTGTTTCCTGCAATTCTGCCTTGCTTTCAAATCCTCTTCGTTGCCTTCCCTCAATATATTTGTGGACGAGAGTTATCATTTATAACTCTGCAGGTTTGTGAATTGCAGTGCCCCTGAGCTCCATTTTTCAACTCGCTTTTTTGGGAGCTGGCCGCAAAAGCGCAGGATTGCCTCAGGCCCTCTTCTGGTTCCGGGCGGCAGGCTGAGCCTGTGGTTAATTCTTCTTCCTGATGGGAAAATAGAGTGACCTGTGCCTGTCCCAACACCTAGAGCTAGTCTCTCATTGGCTCCCCCTCTTCCCGTTCATCCTCAGGACAAATTGCAAGCTGTACGGAACAGGAGGTTAAAGGTGCTGGTTCTCCAAGGAGGGAGATTGCTAGTAAAGCGGCTGGAATGGCGAACCCGAGCACAAGGAGTTGAGAAATGAGGTGCGTTTTAGAAAGCTTTCCCGATCACACGGTGTACCACCTTCTGGGTTTCTCATGCATGTTTTCGATGTAGGAAGATGCCCTTGAACCTGGAGATTTGGGACCCATGGGATGGGTAACAGGCAGTATTACTTTAAAGGCTCTGCGTTTTCTCCCCCAAACTCACCAAACCTCTCAGCCCCGAGAGTGTCCACCCTTATGTCTCATCCAGCTGTGGGTCTAGATATGGTCAATCCAGGTTGCATCACAGCCCCTGAACGAATTTTGTAAGAATTTCTCTCTCTTTCACTGTCTTTGTTTCACGGGCTTTTAAAAGTAATTTATTTTTATAATGGGGTTTAGCTGCTTTTCACGGCTGTGTTTATGCCGCTTTACACCCACTTGACTCACTTCTAGAGAGATATCAATACATAGGTTTTAAGATTCTTACTAGTCAGATATATTCTTGTGCGGTGAATAGGGGGTGTTGAGTCCAGTTCACTGAGCAAGGAGTAGGTCTTTCTATTACATATTGGGTTTATGGAACGGTAGCTGAGCTCATTTGAAACCCTTGTTTTATTCATCACCCCACCTCACCTTTCCCGTTAAGCAGCCATAGTGTGTCTTCTAAACGTGTCACTCTGTTCTGTTTTGTAATTCAGTTCAAGTGTAGCGGTTTTTACATTCCCTCTATAACTGATAGCTTATGATGAGTGTCTTTTTCTGTGTGACTTATTTCACTTAGAATCGTCGTGCCTACATCTACTCATCATGCTGCTACTAGCCTTATGACATTGATTTCATGGCTGAGTGATATTCCATTGTACATAAGGACCACCACTTCTTTATCCATTTTTCTCTTTCCAGGGATATTTAAGGTGTCATGAAGTGGAGGTTCTTGTCAACAGAGCAGCCCTAAACTTTGGGGTGCCTGTGTCTTGCTGATTTTTAGTTTTCCCAATTTATACGCCCATGAGTGGAAGTGCCCTATGCGCTCTAAGCTGTGTTTTTTCGATGTTTCAGGACACACCGTACACTTCTCCAGAGTGGCTGTTGGCAATTTACATCCCGCCCATCAGCGTAGCAAGGCTCCCATTTCTCCATGGCCTGTCCTGCATTTCTGGTTTTGACACTTTTTTCAGCATGGCCCTTTTGACCGATGGGCAGCGAGACTTCTTTGTAGCGCTGATTTGCCTTTCCAGGTTGCTTGGTTGGCCAAAAAGGGCGTATGCGTTTTTTCCTGAATATATTCAGGAAAAAACGCATACGCCCTTTTTGGCCAAGGGCATCATTGTCGACGTTTTGCCGCTTTTCATGTGCTTTACAGGCGATTCGAATCGACCTCCTGAAATCTGTTTCCTGCAATTCTGCCTTGCTTTCAAATCCTCTTCGTTGCCTTCCCTCAATATATTTGTGGACGAGAGTTATCATTTATAACTCTGCAGGTTTGTGAATTGCAGTGCCCCTGAGCTCCATTTTTCAACTCGCTTTTTTGGGAGCTGGCCGCAAAAGCGCAGGATTGCCTCAGGCCCTCTTCTGGTTCCGGGCGGCAGGCTGAGCCTGTGGTTAATTCTTCTTCCTGATGGGAAAATAGAGTGACCTGTGCCTGTCCCAACACCTAGAGCTAGTCTCTCATTGGCTCCCCCTCTTCCCGTTCATCCTCAGGACAAATTGCAAGCTGTATGGAACAGGAGGTTAAAGGTGCTGATTCTCCAAGGAGGGAGATTGCTAGTAAAGCAGCTGGAATGGCGAACCCGAGCACAAGGAGATGAGAAATGAGGTGCGTTTTAGAAAGCTTTCCCGATCACACGGTGTACCACCTTCTGGGTTTCTCATGCATGTTTTCGATGTAGGAAGATGCCCTTGAACCTGGAGATTTGGGACCCATGGGATGGGTAACAGGCAGTATTACTTTAAAGGCTCTGCGTTTGCTCCCCCAAACTCACCAAACCTCTCAGCCCCGAGAGTGTCCACCCTTATGTCTCATCCAGCTGTGGGTCTAGATATGGTCAATCCAGGTTGCATCACAGCCCCTGAACGAATTTTGTAAGAATTTCTCTCTCTTTCACTGTCTTTGTTTCACGGGCTTTTAAAAGTAATTTATTTTTATAATGGGGTTTAGCTGCTTTTCACGGCTGTGTTTATGCCACTTTACACCCACTTGACTCACTTCCAGAGAGATATCAATACATAGGTTTTAAGATTCTTACTAGTCAGATATATTCTTGTGCGGTGAATAGGGGGTGTTGAGTCCAGTTCACTGAGCAAGGAGTGGGTCTTTCTATTACATATTGGGTTTATGGAACGGTAGCTGAGCTCATTTGAAACCCTTGTTTTATTCATCACCCCACCTCACCTTTCCCGTTAAGCAGCCATAGTGTGTCTTCTAAACGTGTGACTCTGTTCTGTTTTGTAATTCAGTTCAAGTGTAGCGGTTTTTACATTCCCTCTATAACTGATAGCTTATGATAAGTGTATTTTTCTGTGTGACTTATTTCACTTAGAATCGTCGTGCCTAAATCTACTCATCATGCTGCTACTAGCCTTATGACATTGATTTCATGGCTGAGTGATATTCCATTGTACATAAGGACCACCACTTCTTTATCCATTTTTCTCTTTCCAGGGATATTTAAGGTGTGATGAAGTGGAGGTTCTTGTCAACAGAGCAGCCCTAAACTTTGGGGTGCCTGTGTCTTGCTGATTTTTAGTTTTCCCAATTTATACGCCCATGAGTGGAAGTGCCCTATGCGCTCTAAGCTGTGTTTTTTCGATGTTTCAGGACACACCGTACACTTCTCCAGAGTGGCTGTTGGCAATTTACATCCCGCCCATCAGCGTAGCAAGGCTCCCATTTCTCCATGGCCTGTCCTGCATTTCTGGTTTTGACACTTTTTTCAGCATGGCCCTTTTGACCGATGGGCAGCGAGACTTCTTTGTAGCGCTGATTTGCCTTTCCAGGTTGCTTGGTTGGCCAAAAAGGGCGTATGCGTTTTTTCCTGAATATATTCAGGAAAAAACGCATACGCCCTTTTTGGCCAAGGGCATCATTGTCGACGTTTTGCCGCTTTTCATGTGCTTTACAGGCGATTCGAATCGACCTCCTGAAATCTGTTTCCTGCAATTCTGCCTTGCTTTCAAATCCTCTTCGTTGCCTTCCCTCAATATATTTGTGGACGAGAGTTATCATTTATAACTCTGCAGGTTTGTGAATTGCAGTGCCCCTGAGCTCCATTTTTCAACTCGCTTTTTTGGGAGCTGGCCGCAAAAGCGCAGGATTGCCTCAGGCCCTCTTCTGGTTCCGGGCGGCAGGCTGAGCCTGTGGTTAATTCTTCTTCCTGATGGGAAAATAGAGTGACCTGTGCCTGTCCCAACACCTAGAGCTAGTCTCTCATTGGCTCCCCCTCTTCCCGTTCATCCTCAGGACAAATTGCAAGCTGTACGGAACAGGAGGTTAAAGGTGCTGGTTCTCCAAGGAGGGAGATTGCTAGTAAAGCGGCTGGAATGGCGAACCCGAGCACAAGGAGTTGAGAAATGAGGTGCATTTTAGAAAGCTTTCCCGATCACACGGTGTACCACCTTCTGGGTTTCTCATGCATGTTTTCGATGTAGGAAGATGCCCTTGAACCTGGAGATTTGGGACCCATGGGATGGGTAACAGGCAGTATTACTTTAAAGGCTCTGCGTTTGCTCCCCCAAACTCACCAAAGCTCTCAGCCCCGAGAGTGTCCACCCTTATGTCTCATCCAGCTGTGGGTCTAGATATGGTCAATACAGGTTGCATCACAGCCCCTGAACGAATTTTGTAAGAATTTCTCTCTCTTTCACTGTCTTTGTTTCACGGGCTTTTAAAAGTAATTTATTTTTATACTGGGGTTTAGCTGCTTTTCACGGCTGAGTTTACGCTGCTTTATACCCACTTGACTCACTTCCAGAGAGATATCAATACATAGGTTTTAAGATTCTTACTAGTCAGATATATTCTTGTGCGGTGAATAGGGGGTGTTGAGTCCAGTTCACTGAGCAAGGAGTAGGTCTTTCTACTACATATTGGGTTTATGGAACGGTACCTGAGCTAATTTGAAACCCTTGTTTTATGCATCGCCCCACCTCACCTTTCCCGTTAAGCAGCCATAGTGTGTTTTCTAAATGTGTGACTCTGTTCTGTTTTGTAATTCAGTTCAAGTGTAGCGGTTTTTACATTCCCTCTATAAGTGATAGCTTATGATAAGTGTCTTTTTCTGTGTGACTTATTTCACTTAGAATCGTCGTGCCTAAATCCACTCATCATGCTGCGACTAGCCTTATGACATTGATTTCATGGCTGAGTGATATTCCATTGTACATAAGGACCACCACTTCTTTATCCATTTTTCTCTTTCCTGGGATATTTAAGGTGTCATGAAGTGGAGGTTCTTGTCAACAGAGCAGCCCTAAACTTTGGGGTGCCTGTGTCTTGCTGATTTTTAGTTTTCCCAATTTATACGCCCATGAGTGGAAGTGCCCTATGCGCTCTAAGCTGTGTTTTTTCGATGTTTCAGGACACACCGTACACTTCTCCAGAGTGGCTGTTGGCAATTTACATCCCGCCCATCAGCGTAGCAAGGCTCCCATTTCTCCATGGCCTGTCCTGCATTTCTGGTTTTGACACTTTTTTCAGCATGGCCCTTTTGACCGATGGGCAGCGAGACTTCTTTGTAGCGCTGATTTGCCTTTCCAGGTTGCTTGGTTGGCCAAAAAGGGCGTATGCGTTTTTTCCTGAATATATTCAGGAAAAAACGCATACGCCCTTTTTGGCCAAGGGCATCATTGTCGACGTTTTGCCGCTTTTCATGTGCTTTACAGGCGATTCGAATCGACCTCCTGAAATCTGTTTCCTGCAATTCTGCCTTGCTTTCAAATCCTCTTCGTTGCCTTCCCTCAATATATTTGTGGACGAGAGTTATCATTTATAACTCTGCAGGTTTGTGAATTGCAGTGCCCCTGAGCTCCATTTTTCAACTCGCTTTTTTGGGAGCTGGCCGCAAAAGCGCAGGATTGCCTCAGGCCCTCTTCTGGTTCCGGGCGGCAGGCTGAGCCTGTGGTTAATTCTTCTTCCTGATGGGAAAATAGAGTGACCTGTGCCTGTCCCAACACCTAGAGCTAGTCTCTCATTGGCTCCCCCTCTTCCCGTTCATCCTCAGGACAAATTGCAAGCTGTACGGAACAGGAGGTTAAAGGTGCTGGTTCTCCAAGGAGGGAGATTGCTAGTAAAGCGGCTGGAATGGCGAACCCGAGCACAAGGAGATGAGAAATGAGGTGCGTTTTAGAAAGCTTTCCCGATCACACGGTGTACCACCTTCTGGGTTTCTCATGCATGTTTTCGATGTAGGAAGATGCCCTTGAACCTGGAGATTTGGGACCCATGGGATGGGTAACAGGCAGTATTACTTTAAAGGCTCTGCGTTTGCTCCCCCAAACTCACCAAACCTCTCAGCCCCGAGAGTGTCCACCCTTATGTCTCATCCAGCTGTGGGTCTAGATATGGTCAATCCAGGTTGCATCACAGCCCCTGAACGAATTTTGTAAGAATTTCTCTCTCTTTCACTGTCTTTGTTTCACGGGCTTTTAAAAGTAATTTATTTTTATAATGGGGTTTAGCTGCTTTTCACGGCTGTGTTTATGCCGCTTTACACCCACTTGACTCACTTCCAGAGAGATATCAATACATAGGTTTTAAGATTCTTACTAGTCAGATATATTCTTGTGCGGTGAATAGGGGGTGTTGAGTCCAGTTCACTGAGCAAGGAGTAGGTCTTTCTATTACATATTGGGTTTATGGAACGGTAGCTGAGCTCATTTGAAACCCTTGTTTTATTCATCACCCCACCTCACCTTTCCCGTTAAGCAGCCATAGTGTGTCTTCTAAACGTGTGACTCTGTTCTGTTTTGTAATTCAGTTCAAGTGTAGCGGTTTTTACATTCCCTCTATAACTGATAGCTTTTGATGAGTGTCTTTTTCTGTGTGACTTATTTCACTTAGAATCGTCGTGCCTACATCTACTCATCATGCTGCTACTAGCCTTATGACATTGATTTCATGGCTGAGTGATATTCCATTGTACATAAGGACCACCACTTCTTTATCCATTTTTCTCTTTCCAGGGATATTTAAGGTGTCATGAAGTGGAGGTTCTTGTCAACAGAGCAGCCCTAAACTTTGGGGTGCCTGTGTCTTGCTGATTTTTAGTTTTCCCAATTTATACGCCCATGAGTGGAAGTGCCCTATGCGCTCTAAGCTGTGTTTTTTCGATGTTTCAGGACACACCGTACACTTCTCCAGAGTGGCTGTTGGCAATTTACATCCCGCCCATCAGCGTAGCAAGGCTCCCATTTCTCCATGGCCTGTCCTGCATTTCTGGTTTTGACACTTTTTTCAGCATGGCCCTTTTGACCGATGGGCAGCGAGACTTCTTTGTAGCGCTGATTTGCCTTTCCAGGTTGCTTGGTTGGCCAAAAAGGGCGTATGCGTTTTTTCCTGAATATATTCAGGAAAAAACGCATACGCCCTTTTTGGCCAAGGGCATCATTGTCGACGTTTTGCCGCTTTTCATGTGCTTTACAGGCGATTCGAATCGACCTCCTGAAATCTGTTTCCTGCAATTCTGCCTTGCTTTCAAATCCTCTTCGTTGCCTTCCCTCAATATATTTGTGGACGAGAGTTATCATTTATAACTCTGCAGGTTTGTGAATTGCAGTGCCCCTGAGCTCCATTTTTCAACTCGCTTTTTTGGGAGCTGGCCGCAAAAGCGCAGGATTGCCTCAGGCCCTCTTCTGGTTCCGGGCGGCAGGCTGAGCCTGTGGTTAATTCTTCTTCCTGATGGGAAAATAGAGTGACCTGTGCCTGTCCCAACACCTAGAGCTAGTCTCTCATTGGCTCCCCCTCTTCCCGTTCATCCTCAGGACAAATTGCAAGCTGTATGGAACAGGAGGTTAAAGGTGCTGATTCTCCAAGGAGGGAGATTGCTAGTAAAGCAGCTGGAATGGCGAACCCGAGCACAAGGAGATGAGAAATGAGGTGCGTTTTAGAAAGCTTTCCCGATCACACGGTGTACCACCTTCTGGGTTTCTCATGCATGTTTTCGATGTAGGAAGATGCCCTTGAACCTGGAGATTTGGGACCCATGGGATGGGTAACAGGCAGTATTACTTTAAAGGCTCTGCGTTTGCTCCCCCAACCTCACCAAACCTCTCAGCCCCGAGAGTGTCCACCCTTATGTCTCATCCAGCTGTGGGTCTAGATATGTTCCATCCAGGTTGCATCACAGCCCCTGAACGAATTTTGTAAGAATTTCTCTCTCTTTCACTGTCTTTGTTTCACGGGCTTTTAAAAGTAATTTATTTTTATAATGGGGTTTAGCTGCTTTTCACGGCTGTGTTTATGCCACTTTACACCCACTTGACTCACTTCCAGAGAGATATCAATACATAGGTTTTAAGATTCTTACTAGTCAGATATATTCTTGTGCGGTGAATAGGGGGTGTTGAGTCCAGTTCACTGAGCAAGGAGTGGGTCTTTCTATTACATATTGGGTTTATGGAACGGTAGCTGAGCTCATTTGAAACCCTTGTTTTATTCATCACCCCACCTCACCTTTCCCGTTAAGCAGCCATAGTGTGTCTTCTAAACGTGTGACTCTGTTCTGTTTTGTAATTCAGTTCAAGTGTAGCGGTTTTTACATTCCCTCTATAACTGATAGCTTATGATAAGTGTCTTTTTCTGTGTGACTTATTTCACTTAGAATCGTCGTGCCTAAATCCACTCATCATGCTGCTACTAGCCTTATGACATTGATTTCATGGCTGAGTGATATTCCATTGTACATAAGGACCACCACTTCTTTATCCATTTTTCTCTTTCCAGGGATATTTAAGGTGTGATGAAGTGGAGGTTCTTGTCAACAGAGCAGCCCTAAACTTTGGGGTGCCTGTGTCTTGCTGATTTTTAGTTTTCCCAATTTATACGCCCATGAGTGGAAGTGCCCTATGCGCTCTAAGCTGTGTTTTTTCGATGTTTCAGGACACACCGTACACTTCTCCAGAGTGGCTGTTGGCAATTTACATCCCGCCCATCAGCGTAGCAAGGCTCCCATTTCTCCATGGCCTGTCCTGCATTTCTGGTTTTGACACTTTTTTCAGCATGGCCCTTTTGACCGATGGGCAGCGAGACTTCTTTGTAGCGCTGATTTGCCTTTCCAGGTTGCTTGGTTGGCCAAAAAGGGCGTATGCGTTTTTTCCTGAATATATTCAGGAAAAAACGCATACGCCCTTTTTGGCCAAGGGCATCATTGTCGACGTTTTGCCGCTTTTCATGTGCTTTACAGGCGATTCGAATCGACCTCCTGAAATCTGTTTCCTGCAATTCTGCCTTGCTTTCAAATCCTCTTCGTTGCCTTCCCTCAATATATTTGTGGACGAGAGTTATCATTTATAACTCTGCAGGTTTGTGAATTGCAGTGCCCCTGAGCTCCATTTTTCAACTCGCTTTTTTGGGAGCTGGCCGCAAAAGCGCAGGATTGCCTCAGGCCCTCTTCTGGTTCCGGGCGGCAGGCTGAGCCTGTGGTTAATTCTTCTTCCTGATGGGAAAATAGAGTGACCTGTGCCTGTCCCAACACCTAGAGCTAGTCTCTCATTGGCTCCCCCTCTTCCCGTTCATCCTCAGGACAAATTGCAAGCTGTACGGAACAGGAGGTTAAAGGTGCTGGTTCTCCAAGGAGGGAGATTGCTAGTAAAGCGGCTGGAATGGCGAACCCGAGCACAAGGAGTTGAGAAATGAGGTGCATTTTAGAAAGCTTTCCCGATCACACGGTGTACCACCTTCTGGGTTTCTCATGCATGTTTTCGATGTAGGAAGATGCCCTTGAACCTGGAGATTTGGGACCCATGGGATGGGTAACAGGCAGTATTACTTTAAAGGCTCTGCGTTTGCTCCCCCAAACTCACCAAAGCTCTCAGCCCCGAGAGTGTCCACCCTTATGTCTCATCCAGCTGTGGGTCTAGATATGGTCAATACAGGTTGCATCACAGCCCCTGAACGAATTTTGTAAGAATTTCTCTCTCTTTCACTGTCTTTGTTTCACGGGCTTTTAAAAGTAATTTATTTTTATACTGGGGTTTAGCTGCTTTTCACGGCTGAGTTTACGCTGCTTTATACCCACTTGACTCACTTCCAGAGAGATATCAATACATAGGTTTTAAGATTCTTACTAGTCAGATATATTCTTGTGCGGTGAATAGGGGGTGTTGAGTCCAGTTCACTGAGCAAGGAGTAGGTCTTTCTACTACATATTGGGTTTATGGAACGGTACCTGAGCTAATTTGAAACCCTTGTTTTATGCATCACCCCACCTCACCTTTCCCGTTAAGCAGCCATAGTGTGTTTTCTAAATGTGTGACTCTGTTCTGTTTTGTAATTCAGTTCAAGTGTAGCGGTTTTTACATTCCCTCTATAAGTGATAGCTTATGATAAGTGTCTTTTTCTGTGTGACTTATTTCACTTAGAATCGTCGTGCCTAAATCCACTCATCATGCTGCGACTAGCCTTATGACATTGATTTCATGGCTGAGTGATATTCCATTGTACATAAGGACCACCACTTCTTTATCCATTTTTCTCTTTCCTGGGATATTTAAGGTGTCATGAAGTGGAGGTTCTTGTCAACAGAGCAGCCCTAAACTTTGGGGTGCCTGTGTCTTGCTGATTTTTAGTTTTCCCAATTTATACGCCCATGAGTGGAAGTGCCCTATGCGCTCTAAGCTGTGTTTTTTCGATGTTTCAGGACACACCGTACACTTCTCCAGAGTGGCTGTTGGCAATTTACATCCCGCCCATCAGCGTAGCAAGGCTCCCATTTCTCCATGGCCTGTCCTGCATTTCTGGTTTTGACACTTTTTTCAGCATGGCCCTTTTGACCGATGGGCAGCGAGACTTCTTTGTAGCGCTGATTTGCCTTTCCAGGTTGCTTGGTTGGCCAAAAAGGGCGTATGCGTTTTTTCCTGAATATATTCAGGAAAAAACGCATACGCCCTTTTTGGCCAAGGGCATCATTGTCGACGTTTTGCCGCTTTTCATGTGCTTTACAGGCGATTCGAATCGACCTCCTGAAATCTGTTTCCTGCAATTCTGCCTTGCTTTCAAATCCTCTTCGTTGCCTTCCCTCAATATATTTGTGGACGAGAGTTATCATTTATAACTCTGCAGGTTTGTGAATTGCAGTGCCCCTGAGCTCCATTTTTCAACTCGCTTTTTTGGGAGCTGGCCGCAAAAGCGCAGGATTGCCTCAGGCCCTCTTCTGGTTCCGGGCGGCAGGCTGAGCCTGTGGTTAATTCTTCTTCCTGATGGGAAAATAGAGTGACCTGTGCCTGTCCCAACACCTAGAGCTAGTCTCTCATTGGCTCCCCCTCTTCCCGTTCATCCTCAGGACAAATTGCAAGCTGTAGGGAACAGGAGGTTAAAGGTGCTGATTCTCCAAGGAGGGAGATTGCTAGTAAAGCGGCTGGAATGGCGAACCCGAGCACAAGGAGATGAGAAATGAGGTGCGTTTTAGAAAGCTTTCCCGATCACACGGTGTACCACCTTCTGGGTTTCTCATGCATGTTTTCGATGTAGGAAGATGCCCTTGAACCTGGAGATTTGGGACCCATGGGATGGGTAACAGGCAGTATTACTTTAAAGGCTCTGCGTTTGCTCCCCCAACCTCACCAAACCTCTCAGCCCCGAGAGTGTCCACCCTTATGTCTCATCCAGCTGTGGGTCTAGATATGTTCCATCCAGGTTGCATCACAGCCCCTGAACGAATTTTGTAAGAATTTCTCTCTCTTTCACTGTCTTTGTTTCACGGGCTTTTAAAAGTAATTTATTTTTATAATGGGGTTTAGCTGCTTTTCACGGCTGTGTTTATGCCACTTTACACCCACTTGACTCACTTCCAGAGAGATATCAATACATAGGTTTTAAGATTCTTACTAGTCAGATATATTCTTGTGCGGTGAATAGGGGGTGTTGAGTCCAGTTCACTGAGCAAGGAGTGGGTCTTTCTATTACATATTGGGTTTATGGAACGGTAGCTGAGCTCATTTGAAACCCTTGTTTTATTCATCACCCCACCTCACCTTTCCCGTTAAGCAGCCATAGTGTGTCTTCTAAACGTGTGACTCTGTTCTGTTTTGTAATTCAGTTCAAGTGTAGCGGTTTTTACATTCCCTCTATAACTGATAGCTTATGATAAGTGTCTTTTTCTGTGTGACTTATTTCACTTAGAATCGTCGTGCCTAAATCTACTCATCATGCTGCGACTAGCCTTATGACATTGATTTCATGGCTGAGTGATATTCCATTGTACATAAGGACCACCACTTCTTTATCCATTTTTCTCTTTCCAGGGATATTTAAGGTGTCATGAAGTGGAGGTTCTTGTCAACAGAGCAGCCCTAAACTTTGGGGTGCCTGTGTCTTGCTGATTTTTAGTTTTCCCAATTTATACGCCCATGAGTGGAAGTGCCCTATGCGCTCTAAGCTGTGTTTTTTCGATGTTTCAGGACACACCGTACACTTCTCCAGAGTGGCTGTTGGCAATTTACATCCCGCCCATCAGCGTAGCAAGGCTCCCATTTCTCCATGGCCTGTCCTGCATTTCTGGTTTTGACACTTTTTTCAGCATGGCCCTTTTGACCGATGGGCAGCGAGACTTCTTTGTAGCGCTGATT
This sequence comes from Balaenoptera ricei, assembly GCF_028023285.1. Taxonomy (NCBI): domain Eukaryota; kingdom Metazoa; phylum Chordata; class Mammalia; order Artiodactyla; family Balaenopteridae; genus Balaenoptera; species Balaenoptera ricei. The sequence continues at coordinate 33,775 of NW_026777695.1, forward strand.
TGCCTTTCCAGGTTGCTTGGTTGGCCAAAAAGGGCGTATGCGTTTTTTCCTGAATATATTCAGGAAAAAACGCATACGCCCTTTTTGGCCAAGGGCATCATTGTCGACGTTTTGCCGCTTTTCATGTGCTTTACAGGCGATTCGAATCGACTTCCTGAAATCTGTTTCCTGCAATTCTGCCTTGCTTTCAAATCCTCTTCGTTGCCTTCCCTCAATATATTTGTGGACGAGAGTTATCATTTATAACTCTGCAGGTTTGTGAATTGCAGTGCCCCTGAGCTCCATTTTTCAACTCGCTTTTTTGGGAGCTGGCCGCAAAAGCGCAGGATTGCCTCAGGCCCTCTTCTGGTTCCGGGCGGCAGGCTGAGCCTGTGGTTAATTCTTCTTCCTGATGGGAAAATAGAGTGACCTGTGCCTGTCCCAACACCTAGAGCTAGTCTCTCATTGGCTCCCCCTCTTCCCGTTCATCCTCAGGACAAATTGCAAGCTGTACGGAACAGGAGGTTAAAGGTGCTGGTTCTCCAAGGAGGGAGATTGCTAGTAAAGCGGCTGGAATGGCGAACCCGAGCACAAGGAGTTGAGAAATGAGGTGCGTTTTAGAAAGCTTTCCCGATCACATGGTGTACCACCTTCTGGGTTTCTCATGCATGTTTTCGATGTAGGAAGATGCCCTTGAACCTGGAGATTTGGGACCCATGGGATGGGTAACAGGCAGTATTACTTTAAAGGCTCTGCGTTTGCTCCCCCAAACTCACCAAACCTCTCAGCCCCGAGAGTGTCCACCCTTATGTCTCATCCAGCTGTGGGTCTAGATATGGTCAATCCAGGTTGCATCACAGCCCCTGAACGAATTTTGTAAGAATTTCTCTCTCTTTCACTGTCTTTGTTTCACGGGCTTTTAAAAGTAATTTATTTTTATAATGGGGTTTAGCTGCTTTTCACGGCTGTGTTTATGCCGCTTTACACCCACTTGACTCACTTCCAGAGAGATATCAATACATAGGTTTTAAGATTCTTACTAGTCAGATATATTCTTGTGCGGTGAATAGGGGGTGTTGAGTCCAGTTCACTGAGCAAGGAGTAGGTCTTTCTATTACATATTGGGTTTATGGAACGGTAGCTGAGCTCATTTGAAACCCTTGTTTTATTCATCACCCCACCTCACCTTTCCCGTTAAGCAGCCATAGTGTGTCTTCTAAACGTGTGACTCTGTTCTGTTTTGTAATTCAGTTCAAGTGTAGCGGTTTTTACATTCCCTCTATAACTGATAGCTTATGATAAGTGTCTTTTTCTGTGTGACTTATTTCACTTAGAATCGTCGTGCCTAAATCTACTCATCATGCTGCTACTAGCCTTATGACATTGATTTCATGGCTGAGTGATATTCCATTGTACATAAGGACCACCACTTCTTTATCCATTTTTCTCTTTCCAGGGATATTTAAGGTGTCATGAAGTGGAGGTTCTTGTCAACAGAGCAGCCCTAAACTTTGGGGTGCCTGTGTCTTGCTGATTTTTAGTTTTCCCAATTTATACGCCCATGAGTGGAAGTGCCCTATGCGCTCTAAGCTGTGTTTTTTCGATGTTTCAGGACACACCGTACACTTCTCCAGAGTGGCTGTTGGCAATTTACATCCCGCCCATCAGCGTAGCAAGGCTCCCATTTCTCCATGGCCTGTCCTGCATTTCTGGTTTTGACACTTTTTTCAGCATGGCCCTTTTGACCGATGGGCAGCGAGACTTCTTTGTAGCGCTGATTTGCCTTTCCAGGTTGCTTGGTTGGCCAAAAAGGGCGTATGCGTTTTTTCCTGAATATATTCAGGAAAAAACGCATACGCCCTTTTTGGCCAAGGGCATCATTGTCGACGTTTTGCCGCTTTTCATGTGCTTTACAGGCGATTCGAATCGACCTCCTGAAATCTGTTTCCTGCAATTCTGCCTTGCTTTCAAATCCTCTTCGTTGCCTTCCCTCAATATATTTGTGGACGAGAGTTATCATTTATAACTCTGCAGGTTTGTGAATTGCAGTGCCCCTGAGCTCCATTTTTCAACTCGCTTTTTTGGGAGCTGGCCGCAAAAGCGCAGGATTGCCTCAGGCCCTCTTCTGGTTCCGGGCGGCAGGCTGAGCCTGTGGTTAATTCTTCTTCCTGATGGGAAAATAGAGTGACCTGTGCCTGTCCCAACACCTAGAGCTAGTCTCTCATTGGCTCCCCCTCTTCCCGTTCATCCTCAGGACAAATTGCAAGCTGTATGGAACAGGAGGTTAAAGGTGCTGATTCTCCAAGGAGGGAGATTGCTAGTAAAGCGGCTGGAATGGCGAACCCGAGCACAAGGAGATGAGAAATGAGGTGCGTTTTAGAAAGCTTTCCCGATCACACAGTGTACCACCTTCTGGGTTTCTCATGCATGTTTTCGATGTAGGAAGATGCCCTTGAACCTGGAGATTTGGGACCCATGGGATGGGTAACAGGCAGTATTACTTTAAAGGCTCTGCGTTTGCTCCCCCAACCTCACCAAACCTCTCAGCCCCGAGAGTGTCCACCCTTATGGCTCATCCAGCTGTGGGTCTAGATATGTTCCATCCAGGTTGCATCACAGCCCCTGAACGAATTTTGTAAGAATTTCTCTCTCTTTCACTGTCTTTGTTTCACGGGCTTTTAAAAGTAATTTATTTTTATAATGGGGTTTAGCTGCTTTTCACGGCTGTGTTTATGCCACTTTACACCCACTTGACTCACTTCCAGAGAGATATCAATACATAGGTTTTAAGATTCTTACTAGTCAGATATATTCTTGTGCGGTGAATAGGGGGTGTTGAGTCCAGTTCACTGAGCAAGGAGTAGGTCTTTCTATTACATATTGGGTTTATGGAACGGTAGCTGAGCTCATTTGAAACCCTTGTTTTATTCATCACCCCACCTCACCTTTCCCGTTAAGCAGCCATAGTGTGTCTTCTAAACGTGTGACTCTGTTCTGTTTTGTAATTCAGTTCAAGTGTAGCGGTTTTTACATTCCCTCTATAACTGATAGCTTATGATAAGTGTCTTTTTCTGTGTGACTTATTTCACTTAGAATCGTCGTGCCTACATCTACTCATCATGCTGCTACTAGCCTTATGACATTGATTTCATGGCTGAGTGATATTCCATTGTACATAAGGACCACCACTTCTTTATCCATTTTTCTCTTTCCAGGGATATTTAAGGTGTCATGAAGTGGAGGTTCTTGTCAACAGAGCAGCCCTAAACTTTGGGGTGCCTGTGTCTTGCTGATTTTTAGTTTTCCCAATTTATACGCCCATGAGTGGAAGTGCCCTATGCGCTCTAAGCTGTGTTTTTTCGATGTTTCAGGACACACCGTACACTTCTCCAGAGTGGCTGTTGGCAATTTACATCCCGCCCATCAGCGTAGCAAGGCTCCCATTTCTCCATGGCCTGTCCTGCATTTCTGGTTTTGACACTTTTTTCAGCATGGCCCTTTTGACCGATGGGCAGCGAGACTTCTTTGTAGCGCTGATTTGCCTTTCCAGGTTGCTTGGTTGGCCAAAAAGGGCGTATGCGTTTTTTCCTGAATATATTCAGGAAAAAACGCATACGCCCTTTTTGGCCAAGGGCATCATTGTCGACGTTTTGCCGCTTTTCATGTGCTTTACAGGCGATTCGAATCGACCTCCTGAAATCTGTTTCCTGCAATTCTGCCTTGCTTTCAAATCCTCTTCGTTGCCTTCCCTCAATATATTTGTGGACGAGAGTTATCATTTATAACTCTGCAGGTTTGTGAATTGCAGTGCCCCTGAGCTCCATTTTTCAACTCGCTTTTTTGGGAGCTGGCCGCAAAAGCGCAGGATTGCCTCAGGCCCTCTTCTGGTTCCGGGCGGCAGGCTGAGCCTGTGGTTAATTCTTCTTCCTGATGGGAAAATAGAGTGACCTGTGCCTGTCCCAACACCTAGAGCTAGTCTCTCATTGGCTCCCCCTCTTCCCGTTCATCCTCAGGACAAATTGCAAGCTGTACGGAACAGGAGGTTAAAGGTGCTGATTCTCCAAGGAGGGAGATTGCTAGTAAAGCAGCTGGAATGGCGAACCCGAGCACAAGGAGATGAGAAATGAGGTGCGTTTTAGAAAGCTTTCCCGATCACACGGTGTACCACCTTCTGGGTTTCTCATGCATGTTTTCGATGTAGGAAGATGCCCTTGAACCTGGAGATTTGGGACCCATGGGATGGGTAACAGGCAGTATTACTTTAAAGGCTCTGCGTTTGCTCCCCCAACCTCACCAAACCTCTCAGCCCCGAGAGTGTCCACCCTTATGTCTCATCCAGCTGTGGGTCTAGATATGTTCCATCCAGGTTGCATCACAGCCCCTGAACGAATTTTGTAAGAATTTCTTTCTCTTTCACTGTCTTTGTTTCACGGGCTTTTAAAAGTAATTTATTTTTATAATGGGGTTTAGCTGCTTTTCACGGCTGTGTTTATGCCACTTTACACCCACTTGACTCACTTCCGGAGAGATATCAATACATAGGTTTTAAGATTCTTACTAGTCAGATATATTCTTGTGCGGTGAATAGGGGGTGTTGAGTCCAGTTCACTGAGCAAGGAGTGGGTCTTTCTATTACATATTGGGTTTATGGAACGGTAGCTGAGCTCATTTGAAACCCTTGTTTTATTCATCACCCCACCTCACCTTTCCCGTTAAGCAGCCATAGTGTGTCTTCTAAACGTGTGACTCTGTTCTGTTTTGTAATTCAGTTCAAGTGTAGCGGTTTTTACATTCCCTCTATAACTGATAGCTTATGATAAGTGTCTTTTTCTGTGTGACTTATTTCACTTAGAATCGTCGTGCCTAAATCTACTCATCATGCTGCTACTAGCCTTATGACATTGATTTCATGGCTGAGTGATATTCCATTGTACATAAGGACCACCACTTCTTTATCCATTTTTCTCTTTCCAGGGATATTTAAGGTGTCATGAAGTGGAGGTTCTTGTCAACAGAGCAGCCCTAAACTTTGGGGTGCCTGTGTCTTGCTGATTTTTAGTTTTCCCAATTTATACGCCCATGAGTGGAAGTGCCCTATGCGCTCTAAGCTGTGTTTTTTCGATGTTTCAGGACACACCGTACACTTCTCCAGAGTGGCTGTTGGCAATTTACATCCCGCCCATCAGCGTAGCAAGGCTCCCATTTCTCCATGGCCTGTCCTGCATTTCTGGTTTTGACACTTTTTTCAGCATGGCCCTTTTGACCGATGGGCAGCGAGACTTCTTTGTAGCGCTGATTTGCCTTTCCAGGTTGCTTGGTTGGCCAAAAAGGGCGTATGCGTTTTTTCCTGAATATATTCAGGAAAAAACGCATACGCCCTTTTTGGCCAAGGGCATCATTGTCGACGTTTTGCCGCTTTTCATGTGCTTTACAGGCGATTCGAATCGACCTCCTGAAATCTGTTTCCTGCAATTCTGCCTTGCTTTCAAATCCTCTTCGTTGCCTTCCCTCAATATATTTGTGGACGAGAGTTATCATTTATAACTCTGCAGGTTTGTGAATTGCAGTGCCCCTGAGCTCCATTTTTCAACTCGCTTTTTTGGGAGCTGGCCGCAAAAGCGCAGGATTGCCTCAGGCCCTCTTCTGGTTCCGGGCGGCAGGCTGAGCCTGTGGTTAATTCTTCTTCCTGATGGGAAAATAGAGTGACCTGTGCCTGTCCCAACACCTAGAGCTAGTCTCTCATTGGCTCCCCCTCTTCCCGTTCATCCTCAGGACAAATTGCAAGCTGTATGGAACAGGAGGTTAAAGGTGCTGATTCTCCAAGGAGGGAGATTGCTAGTAAAGCGGCTGGAATGGCGAACCCGAGCACAAGGAGATGAGAAATGAGGTGCGTTTTAGAAAGCTTTCCCGATCACACGGTGTACCACCTTCTGGGTTTCTCATGCATGTTTTCGATGTAGGAAGATGCCCTTGAACCTGGAGATTTGGGACCCATGGGATGGGTAACAGGCAGTATTACTTTAAAGGCTCTGCGTTTGCTCCCCCAACCTCACCAAACCTCTCAGCCCCGAGAGTGTCCACCCTTATGGCTCATCCAGCTGTGGGTCTAGATATGTTCCATCCAGGTTGCATCACAGCCCCTGAACGAATTTTGTAAGAATTTCTCTCTCTTTCACTGTCTTTGTTTCACGGGCTTTTAAAAGTAATTTATTTTTATAATGGGGTTTAGCTGCTTTTCACGGCTGTGTTTATGCCACTTTACACCCACTTGACTCACTTCCAGAGAGATATCAATACATAGGTTTTAAGATTCTTACTAGTCAGATATATTCTTGTGCGGTGAATAGGGGGTGTTGAGTCCAGTTCACTGAGCAAGGAGTAGGTCTTTCTATTACATATTGGGTTTATGGAACGGTAGCTGAGCTCATTTGAAACCCTTGTTTTATTCATCACCCCACCTCACCTTTCCCGTTAAGCAGCCATAGTGTGTCTTCTAAACGTGTGACTCTGTTCTGTTTTGTAATTCAGTTCAAGTGTAGCGGTTTTTACATTCCCTCTATAACTGATAGCTTATGATAAGTGTCTTTTTCTGTGTGACTTATTTCACTTAGAATCGTCGTGCCTACATCTACTCATCATGCTGCTACTAGCCTTATGACATTGATTTCATGGCTGAGTGATATTCCATTGTACATAAGGACCACCACTTCTTTATCCATTTTTCTCTTTCCAGGGATATTTAAGGTGTCATGAAGTGGAGGTTCTTGTCAACAGAGCAGCCCTAAACTTTGGGGTGCCTGTGTCTTGCTGATTTTTAGTTTTCCCAATTTATACGCCCATGAGTGGAAGTGCCCTATGCGCTCTAAGCTGTGTTTTTTCGATGTTTCAGGACACACCGTACACTTCTCCAGAGTGGCTGTTGGCAATTTACATCCCGCCCATCAGCGTAGCAAGGCTCCCATTTCTCCATGGCCTGTCCTGCATTTCTGGTTTTGACACTTTTTTCAGCATGGCCCTTTTGACCGATGGGCAGCGAGACTTCTTTGTAGCGCTGATTTGCCTTTCCAGGTTGCTTGGTTGGCCAAAAAGGGCGTATGCGTTTTTTCCTGAATATATTCAGGAAAAAACGCATACGCCCTTTTTGGCCAAGGGCATCATTGTCGACGTTTTGCCGCTTTTCATGTGCTTTACAGGCGATTCGAATCGACCTCCTGAAATCTGTTTCCTGCAATTCTGCCTTGCTTTCAAATCCTCTTCGTTGCCTTCCCTCAATATATTTGTGGACGAGAGTTATCATTTATAACTCTGCAGGTTTGTGAATTGCAGTGCCCCTGAGCTCCATTTTTCAACTCGCTTTTTTGGGAGCTGGCCGCAAAAGCGCAGGATTGCCTCAGGCCCTCTTCTGGTTCCGGGCGGCAGGCTGAGCCTGTGGTTAATTCTTCTTCCTGATGGGAAAATAGAGTGACCTGTGCCTGTCCCAACACCTAGAGCTAGTCTCTCATTGGCTCCCCCTCTTCCCGTTCATCCTCAGGACAAATTGCAAGCTGTACGGAACAGGAGGTTAAAGGTGCTGATTCTCCAAGGAGGGAGATTGCTAGTAAAGCAGCTGGAATGGCGAACCCGAGCACAAGGAGATGAGAAATGAGGTGCGTTTTAGAAAGCTTTCCCGATCACACGGTGTACCACCTTCTGGGTTTCTCATGCATGTTTTCGATGTAGGAAGATGCCCTTGAACCTGGAGATTTGGGACCCATGGGATGGGTAACAGGCAGTATTACTTTAAAGGCTCTGCGTTTGCTCCCCCAACCTCACCAAACCTCTCAGCCCCGAGAGTGTCCACCCTTATGTCTCATCCAGCTGTGGGTCTAGATATGTTCCATCCAGGTTGCATCACAGCCCCTGAACGAATTTTGTAAGAATTTCTTTCTCTTTCACTGTCTTTGTTTCACGGGCTTTTAAAAGTAATTTATTTTTATAATGGGGTTTAGCTGCTTTTCACGGCTGTGTTTATGCCACTTTACACCCACTTGACTCACTTCCAGAGAGATATCAATACATAGGTTTTAAGATTCTTACTAGTCAGATATATTCTTGTGCGGTGAATAGGGGGTGTTGAGTCCAGTTCACTGAGCAAGGAGTGGGTCTTTCTATTACATATTGGGTTTATGGAACGGTAGCTGAGCTCATTTGAAACCCTTGTTTTATTCATCACCCCACCTCACCTTTCCCGTTAAGCAGCCATAGTGTGTCTTCTAAACGTGTGACTCTGTTCTGTTTTGTAATTCAGTTCAAGTGTAGCGGTTTTTACATTCCCTCTATAACTGATAGCTTATGATAAGTGTCTTTTTCTGTGTGACTTATTTCACTTAGAATCGTCGTGCCTAAATCTACTCATCATGCTGCTACTAGCCTTATGACATTGATTTCATGGCTGAGTGATATTCCATTGTACATAAGGACCACCACTTCTTTATCCATTTTTCTCTTTCCAGGGATATTTAAGGTGTGATGAAGTGGAGGTTCTTGTCAACAGAGCAGCCCTAAACTTTGGGGTGCCTGTGTCTTGCTGATTTTTAGTTTTCCCAATTTATACGCCCATGAGTGGAAGTGCCCTATGCGCTCTAAGCTGTGTTTTTTCGATGTTTCAGGACACACCGTACACTTCTCCAGAGTGGCTGTTGGCAATTTACATCCCGCCCATCAGCGTAGCAAGGCTCCCATTTCTCCATGGCCTGTCCTGCATTTCTGGTTTTGACACTTTTTTCAGCATGGCCCTTTTGACCGATGGGCAGCGAGACTTCTTTGTAGCGCTGATTTGCCTTTCCAGGTTGCTTGGTTGGCCAAAAAGGGCGTATGCGTTTTTTCCTGAATATATTCAGGAAAAAACGCATACGCCCTTTTTGGCCAAGGGCATCATTGTCGACGTTTTGCCGCTTTTCATGTGCTTTACAGGCGATTCGAATCGACCTCCTGAAATCTGTTTCCTGCAATTCTGCCTTGCTTTCAAATCCTCTTCGTTGCCTTCCCTCAATATATTTGTGGACGAGAGTTATCATTTATAACTCTGCAGGTTTGTGAATTGCAGTGCCCCTGAGCTCCATTTTTCAACTCGCTTTTTTGGGAGCTGGCCGCAAAAGCGCAGGATTGCCTCAGGCCCTCTTCTGGTTCCGGGCGGCAGGCTGAGCCTGTGGTTAATTCTTCTTCCTGATGGGAAAATAGAGTGACCTGTGCCTGTCCCAACACCTAGAGCTAGTCTCTCATTGGCTCCCCCTCTTCCCGTTCATCCTCAGGACAAATTGCAAGCTGTACGGAACAGGAGGTTAAAGGTGCTGGTTCTCCAAGGAGGGAGATTGCTAGTAAAGCGGCTGGAATGGCGAACCCGAGCACAAGGAGTTGAGAAATGAGGTGCATTTTAGAAAGCTTTCCCGATCACACGGTGTACCACCTTCTGGGTTTCTCATGCATGTTTTCGATGTAGGAAGATGCCCTTGAACCTGGAGATTTGGGACCCATGGGATGGGTAACAGGCAGTATTACTTTAAAGGCTCTGCGTTTGCTCCCCCAAACTCACCAAAGCTCTCAGCCCCGAGAGTGTCCACCCTTATGTCTCATCCAGCTGTGGGTCTAGATATGGTCAATACAGGTTGCATCACAGCCCCTGAACGAATTTTGTAAGAATTTCTCTCTCTTTCACTGTCTTTGTTTCACGGGCTTTTAAAAGTAATTTATTTTTATACTGGGGTTTAGCTGCTTTTCACGGCTGAGTTTACGCTGCTTTATACCCACTTGACTCACTTCCAGAGAGATATCAATACATAGGTTTTAAGATTCTTACTAGTCAGATATATTCTTGTGCGGTGAATAGGGGGTGTTGAGTCCAGTTCACTGAGCAAGGAGTAGGTCTTTCTACTACATATTGGGTTTATGGAACGGTACCTGAGCTAATTTGAAACCCTTGTTTTATGCATCACCCCACCTCACCTTTCCCGTTAAGCAGCCATAGTGTGTTTTCTAAATGTGTGACTCTGTTCTGTTTTGTAATTCAGTTCAAGTGTAGCGGTTTTTACATTCCCTCTATAAGTGATAGCTTATGATAAGTGTCTTTTTCTGTGTGACTTATTTCACTTAGAATCGTCGTGCCTAAATCCACTCATCATGCTGCGACTAGCCTTATGACATTGATTTCATGGCTGAGTGATATTCCATTGTACATAAGGACCACCACTTCTTTATCCATTTTTCTCTTTCCTGGGATATTTAAGGTGTCATGAAGTGGAGGTTCTTGTCAACAGAGCAGCCCTAAACTTTGGGGTGCCTGTGTCTTGCTGATTTTTAGTTTTCCCAATTTATACGCCCATGAGTGGAAGTGCCCTATGCGCTCTAAGCTGTGTTTTTTCGATGTTTCAGGACACACCGTACACTTCTCCAGAGTGGCTGTTGGCAATTTACATCCCGCCCATCAGCGTAGCAAGGCTCCCATTTCTCCATGGCCTGTCCTGCATTTCTGGTTTTGACACTTTTTTCAGCATGGCCCTTTTGACCGATGGGCAGCGAGACTTCTTTGTAGCGCTGATTTGCCTTTCCAGGTTGCTTGGTTGGCCAAAAAGGGCGTATGCGTTTTTTCCTGAATATATTCAGGAAAAAACGCATACGCCCTTTTTGGCCAAGGGCATCATTGTCGACGTTTTGCCGCTTTTCATGTGCTTTACAGGCGATTCGAATCGACCTCCTGAAATCTGTTTCCTGCAATTCTGCCTTGCTTTCAAATCCTCTTCGTTGCCTTCCCTCAATATATTTGTGGACGAGAGTTATCATTTATAACTCTGCAGGTTTGTGAATTGCAGTGCCCCTGAGCTCCATTTTTCAACTCGCTTTTTTGGGAGCTGGCCGCAAAAGCGCAGGATTGCCTCAGGCCCTCTTCTGGTTCCGGGCGGCAGGCTGAGCCTGTGGTTAATTCTTCTTCCTGATGGGAAAATAGAGTGACCTGTGCCTGTCCCAACACCTAGAGCTAGTCTCTCATTGGCTCCCCCTCTTCCCGTTCATCCTCAGGACAAATTGCAAGCTGTACGGAACAGGAGGTTAAAGGTGCTGGTTCTCCAAGGAGGGAGATTGCTAGTAAAGCGGCTGGAATGGCGAACCCGAGCACAAGGAGATGAGAAATGAGGTGCGTTTTAGAAAGCTTTCCCGATCACATGGTGTACCACCTTCTGGGTTTCTCATGCATGTTTTCGATGTAGGAAGATGCCCTTGAACCTGGAGATTTGGGACCCATGGGATGGGTAACAGGCAGTATTACTTTAAAGGCTCTGCGTTTGCTCCCCCAAACTCACCAAACCTCTCAGCCCCGAGAGTGTCCACCCTTATGTCTCATCCAGCTGTGGGTCTAGATATGGTCAATCCAGGTTGCATCACAGCCCCTGAACGAATTTTGTAAGAATTTCTCTCTCTTTCACTGTCTTTGTTTCACGGGCTTTTAAAAGTAATTTATTTTTATAATGGGGTTTAGCTGCTTTTCACGGCTGTGTTTATGCCGCTTTACACCCACTTGACTCACTTCCAGAGAGATATCAATACATAGGTTTTAAGATTCTTACTAGTCAGATATATTCTTGTGCGGTGAATAGGGGGTGTTGAGTCCAGTTCACTGAGCAAGGAGTAGGTCTTTCTATTACATATTGGGTTTATGGAACGGTAGCTGAGCTCATTTGAAACCCTTGTTTTATTCATCACCCCACCTCACCTTTCCCGTTAAGCAGCCATAGTGTGTCTTCTAAACGTGTGACTCTGTTCTGTTTTGTAATTCAGTTCAAGTGTAGCGGTTTTTACATTCCCTCTATAACTGATAGCTTTTGATGAGTGTCTTTTTCTGTGTGACTTATTTCACTTAGAATCGTCGTGCCTACATCTACTCATCATGCTGCTACTAGCCTTATGACATTGATTTCATGGCTGAGTGATATTCCATTGTACATAAGGACCACCACTTCTTTATCCATTTTTCTCTTTCCAGGGATATTTAAGGTGTCATGAAGTGGAGGTTCTTGTCAACAGAGCAGCCCTAAACTTTGGGGTGCCTGTGTCTTGCTGATTTTTAGTTTTCCCAATTTATACGCCCATGAGTGGAAGTGCCCTATGCGCTCTAAGCTGTGTTTTTTCGATGTTTCAGGACACACCGTACACTTCTCCAGAGTGGCTGTTGGCAATTTACATCCCGCCCATCAGCGTAGCAAGGCTCCCATTTCTCCATGGCCTGTCCTGCATTTCTGGTTTTGACACTTTTTTCAGCATGGCCCTTTTGACCGATGGGCAGCGAGACTTCTTTGTAGCGCTGATTTGCCTTTCCAGGTTGCTTGGTTGGCCAAAAAGGGCGTATGCGTTTTTTCCTGAATATATTCAGGAAAAAACGCATACGCCCTTTTTGGCCAAGGGCATCATTGTCGACGTTTTGCCGCTTTTCATGTGCTTTACAGGCGATTCGAATCGACCTCCTGAAATCTGTTTCCTGCAATTCTGCCTTGCTTTCAAATCCTCTTCGTTGCCTTCCCTCAATATATTTGTGGACGAGAGTTATCATTTATAACTCTGCAGGTTTGTGAATTGCAGTGCCCCTGAGCTCCATTTTTCAACTCGCTTTTTTGGGAGCTGGCCGCAAAAGCGCAGGATTGCCTCAGGCCCTCTTCTGGTTCCGGGCGGCAGGCTGAGCCTGTGGTTAATTCTTCTTCCTGATGGGAAAATAGAGTGACCTGTGCCTGTCCCAACACCTAGAGCTAGTCTCTCATTGGCTCCCCCTCTTCCCGTTCATCCTCAGGACAAATTGCAAGCTGTATGGAACAGGAGGTTAAAGGTGCTGATTCTCCAAGGAGGGAGATTGCTAGTAAAGCAGCTGGAATGGCGAACCCGAGCACAAGGAGATGAGAAATGAGGTGCGTTTTAGAAAGCTTTCCCGATCACACGGTGTACCACCTTCTGGGTTTCTCATGCATGTTTTCGATGTAGGAAGATGCCCTTGAACCTGGAGATTTGGGACCCATGGGATGGGTAACAGGCAGTATTACTTTAAAGGCTCTGCGTTTGCTCCCCCAACCTCACCAAACCTCTCAGCCCCGAGAGTGTCCACCCTTATGGCTCATCCAGCTGTGGGTCTAGATATGTTCCATCCAGGTTGCATCACAGCCCCTGAACGAATTTTGTAAGAATTTCTTTCTCTTTCACTGTCTTTGTTTCACGGGCTTTTAAAAGTAATTTATTTTTATAATGGGGTTTAGCTGCTTTTCACGGCTGTGTTTATGCCACTTTACACCCACTTGACTCACTTCCAGAGAGATATCAATACATAGGTTTTAAGATTCTTACTAGTCAGATATATTCTTGTGCGGTGAATAGGGGGTGTTGAGTCCAGTTCACTGAGCAAGGAGTGGGTCTTTCTATTACATATTGGGTTTATGGAATGGTAGCTGAGCTCATTTGAAACCCTTGTTTTATTCATCACCCCACCTCACCTTTCCCGTTAAGCAGCCATAGTGTGTCTTCTAAACGTGTGACTCTGTTCTGTTTTGTAATTCAGTTCAAGTGTAGCGGTTTTTACATTCCCTCTATAACTGATAGCTTATGATAAGTGTCTTTTTCTGTGTGACTTATTTCACTTAGAATCGTCGTGCCTAAATCTACTCATCATGCTGCTACTAGCCTTATGACATTGATTTCATGGCTGAGTGATATTCCATTGTACATAAGGACCACCACTTCTTTATCCATTTTTCTCTTTCCAGGGATATTTAAGGTGTCATGAAGTGGAGGTTCTTGTCAACAGAGCAGCCCTAAACTTTGGGGTGCCTGTGTCTTGCTGATTTTTAGTTTTCCCAATTTATACGCCCATGAGTGGAAGTGCCCTATGCGCTCTAAGCTGTGTTTTTTCGATGTTTCAGGACACACCGTACACTTCTCCAGAGTGGCTGTTGGCAATTTACATCCCGCCCATCAGCGTAGCAAGGCTCCCATTTCTCCATGGCCTGTCCTGCATTTCTGGTTTTGACACTTTTTTCAGCATGGCCCTTTTGACCGATGGGCAGCGAGACTTCTTTGTAGCGCTGATTTGCCTTTCCAGGTTGCTTGGTTGGCCAAAAAGGGCGTATGCGTTTTTTCCTGAATATATTCAGGAAAAAACGCATACGCCCTTTTTGGCCAAGGGCATCATTGTCGACGTTTTGCCGCTTTTCATGTGCTTTACAGGCGATTCGAATCGACCTCCTGAAATCTGTTTCCTGCAATTCTGCCTTGCTTTCAAATCCTCTTCGTTGCCTTCCCTCAATATATTTGTGGACGAGAGTTATCATTTATAACTCTGCAGGTTTGTGAATTGCAGTGCCCCTGAGCTCCATTTTTCAACTCGCTTTTTTGGGAGCTGGCCGCAAAAGCGCAGGATTGCCTCAGGCCCTCTTCTGGTTCCGGGCGGCAGGCTGAGCCTGTGGTTAATTCTTCTTCCTGATGGGAAAATAGAGTGACCTGTGCCTGTCCCAACACCTAGAGCTAGTCTCTCATTGGCTCCCCCTCTTCCCGTTCATCCTCAGGACAAATTGCAAGCTGTATGGAACAGGAGGTTAAAGGTGCTGATTCTCCAAGGAGGGAGATTGCTAGTAAAGCGGCTGGAATGGCGAACCCGAGCACAAGGAGATGAGAAATGAGGTGCGTTTTAGAAAGCTTTCCCGATCACACGGTGTACCACCTTCTGGGTTTCTCATGCATGTTTTCGATGTAGGAAGATGCCCTTGAACCTGGAGATTTGGGACCCATGGGATGGGTAACAGGCAGTATTACTTTAAAGGCTCTGCGTTTGCTCCCCCAACCTCACCAAACCTCTCAGCCCCGAGAGTGTCCACCCTTATGGCTCATCCAGCTGTGGGTCTAGATATGTTCCATCCAGGTTGCATCACAGCCCCTGAACGAATTTTGTAAGAATTTCTCTCTCTTTCACTGTCTTTGTTTCACGGGCTTTTAAAAGTAATTTATTTTTATAATGGGGTTTAGCTGCTTTTCACGGCTGTGTTTATGCCACTTTACACCCACTTGACTCACTTCCAGAGAGATATCAATACATAGGTTTTAAGATTCTTACTAGTCAGATATATTCTTGTGCGGTGAATAGGGGGTGTTGAGTCCAGTTCACTGAGCAAGGAGTAGGTCTTTCTATTACATATTGGGTTTATGGAACGGTAGCTGAGCTCATTTGAAACCCTTGTTTTATTCATCACCCCACCTCACCTTTCCCGTTAAGCAGCCATAGTGTGTCTTCTAAACGTGTGACTCTGTTCTGTTTTGTAATTCAGTTCAAGTGTAGCGGTTTTTACATTCCCTCTATAACTGATAGCTTATGATAAGTGTCTTTTTCTGTGTGACTTATTTCACTTAGAATCGTCGTGCCTACATCTACTCATCATGCTGCTACTAGCCTTATGACATTGATTTCATGGCTGAGTGATATTCCATTGTACATAAGGACCACCACTTCTTTATCCATTTTTCTCTTTCCAGGGATATTTAAGGTGTCATGAAGTGGAGGTTCTTGTCAACAGAGCAGCCCTAAACTTTGGGGTGCCTGTGTCTTGCTGATTTTTAGTTTTCCCAATTTATACGCCCATGAGTGGAAGTGCCCTATGCGCTCTAAGCTGTGTTTTTTCGATGTTTCAGGACACACCGTACACTTCTCCAGAGTGGCTGTTGGCAATTTACATCCCGCCCATCAGCGTAGCAAGGCTCCCATTTCTCCATGGCCTGTCCTGCATTTCTGGTTTTGACACTTTTTTCAGCATGGCCCTTTTGACCGATGGGCAGCGAGACTTCTTTGTAGCGCTGATTTGCCTTTCCAGGTTGCTTGGTTGGCCAAAAAGGGCGTATGCGTTTTTTCCTGAATATATTCAGGAAAAAACGCATACGCCCTTTTTGGCCAAGGGCATCATTGTCGACGTTTTGCCGCTTTTCATGTGCTTTACAGGCGATTCGAATCGACCTCCTGAAATCTGTTTCCTGCAATTCTGCCTTGCTTTCAAATCCTCTTCGTTGCCTTCCCTCAATATATTTGTGGACGAGAGTTATCATTTATAACTCTGCAGGTTTGTGAATTGCAGTGCCCCTGAGCTCCATTTTTCAACTCGCTTTTTTGGGAGCTGGCCGCAAAAGCGCAGGATTGCCTCAGGCCCTCTTCTGGTTCCGGGCGGCAGGCTGAGCCTGTGGTTAATTCTTCTTCCTGATGGGAAAATAGAGTGACCTGTGCCTGTCCCAACACCTAGAGCTAGTCTCTCATTGGCTCCCCCTCTTCCCGTTCATCCTCAGGACAAATTGCAAGCTGTATGGAACAGGAGGTTAAAGGTGCTGATTCTCCAAGGAGGGAGATTGCTAGTAAAGCAGCTGGAATGGCGAACCCGAGCACAAGGAGATGAGAAATGAGGTGCGTTTTAGAAAGCTTTCCCGATCACACGGTGTACCACCTTCTGGGTTTCTCATGCATGTTTTCGATGTAGGAAGATGCCCTTGAACCTGGAGATTTGGGACCCATGGGATGGGTAACAGGCAGTATTACTTTAAAGGCTCTGCGTTTGCTCCCCCAACCTCACCAAACCTCTCAGCCCCGAGAGTGTCCACCCTTATGTCTCATCCAGCTGTGGGTCTAGATATGTTCCATCCAGGTTGCATCACAGCCCCTGAACGAATTTTGTAAGAATTTCTTTCTCTTTCACTGTCTTTGTTTCACGGGCTTTTAAAAGTAATTTATTTTTATAATGGGGTTTAGCTGCTTTTCACGGCTGTGTTTATGCCACTTTACACCCACTTGACTCACTTCCAGAGAGATATCAATACATAGGTTTTAAGATTCTTACTAGTCAGATATATTCTTGTGCGGTGAATAGGGGGTGTTGAGTCCAGTTCACTGAGCAAGGAGTGGGTCTTTCTATTACATATTGGGTTTATGGAACGGTAGCTGAGCTCATTTGAAACCCTTGTTTTATTCATCACCCCACCTCACCTTTCCCGTTAAGCAGCCATAGTGTGTCTTCTAAACGTGTGACTCTGTTCTGTTTTGTAATTCAGTTCAAGTGTAGCGGTTTTTACATTCCCTCTATAACTGATAGCTTATGATAAGTGTCTTTTTCTGTGTGACTTATTTCACTTAGAATCGTCGTGCCTAAATCTACTCATCATGCTGCTACTAGCCTTATGACATTGATTTCATGGCTGAGTGATATTCCATTGTACATAAGGACCACCACTTCTTTATCCATTTTTCTCTTTCCAGGGATATTTAAGGTGTCATGAAGTGGAGGTTCTTGTCAACAGAGCAGCCCTAAACTTTGGGGTGCCTGTGTCTTGCTGATTTTTAGTTTTCCCAATTTATACGCCCATGAGTGGAAGTGCCCTATGCGCTCTAAGCTGTGTTTTTTCGATGTTTCAGGACACACCGTACACTTCTCCAGAGTGGCTGTTGGCAATTTACATCCCGCCCATCAGCGTAGCAAGGCTCCCATTTCTCCATGGCCTGTCCTGCATTTCTGGTTTTGACACTTTTTTCAGCATGGCCCTTTTGACCGATGGGCAGCGAGACTTCTTTGTAGCGCTGATTTGCCTTTCCAGGTTGCTTGGTTGGCCAAAAAGGGCGTATGCGTTTTTTCCTGAATATATTCAGGAAAAAACGCATACGCCCTTTTTGGCCAAGGGCATCATTGTCGACGTTTTGCCGCTTTTCATGTGCTTTACAGGCGATTCGAATCGACCTCCTGAAATCTGTTTCCTGCAATTCTGCCTTGCTTTCAAATCCTCTTCGTTGCCTTCCCTCAATATATTTGTGGACGAGAGTTATCATTTATAACTCTGCAGGTTTGTGAATTGCAGTGCCCCTGAGCTCCATTTTTCAACTCGCTTTTTTGGGAGCTGGCCGCAAAAGCGCAGGATTGCCTCAGGCCCTCTTCTGGTTCCGGGCGGCAGGCTGAGCCTGTGGTTAATTCTTCTTCCTGATGGGAAAATAGAGTGACCTGTGCCTGTCCCAACACCTAGAGCTAGTCTCTCATTGGCTCCCCCTCTTCCCGTTCATCCTCAGGACAAATTGCAAGCTGTATGGAACAGGAGGTTAAAGGTGCTGATTCTCCAAGGAGGGAGATTGCTAGTAAAGCGGCTGGAATGGCGAACCCGAGCACAAGGAGATGAGAAATGAGGTGCGTTTTAGAAAGCTTTCCCGATCACACGGTGTACCACCTTCTGGGTTTCTCATGCATGTTTTCGATGTAGGAAGATGCCCTTGAACCTGGAGATTTGGGACCCATGGGATGGGTAACAGGCAGTATTACTTTAAAGGCTCTGCGTTTGCTCCCCCAACCTCACCAAACCTCTCAGCCCCGAGAGTGTCCACCCTTATGGCTCATCCAGCTGTGGGTCTAGATATGTTCCATCCAGGTTGCATCACAGCCCCTGAACGAATTTTGTAAGAATTTCTCTCTCTTTCACTGTCTTTGTTTCACGGGCTTTTAAAAGTAATTTATTTTTATAATGGGGTTTAGCTGCTTTTCACGGCTGTGTTTATGCCACTTTACACCCACTTGACTCACTTCCAGAGAGATATCAATACATAGGTTTTAAGATTCTTACTAGTCAGATATATTCTTGTGCGGTGAATAGGGGGTGTTGAGTCCAGTTCACTGAGCAAGGAGTAGGTCTTTCTATTACATATTGGGTTTATGGAACGGTAGCTGAGCTCATTTGAAACCCTTGTTTTATTCATCACCCCACCTCACCTTTCCCGTTAAGCAGCCATAGTGTGTCTTCTAAACGTGTGACTCTGTTCTGTTTTGTAATTCAGTTCAAGTGTAGCGGTTTTTACATTCCCTCTATAACTGATAGCTTATGATAAGTGTCTTTTTCTGTGTGACTTATTTCACTTAGAATCGTCGTGCCTACATCTACTCATCATGCTGCTACTAGCCTTATGACATTGATTTCATGGCTGAGTGATATTCCATTGTACATAAGGACCACCACTTCTTTATCCATTTTTCTCTTTCCAGGGATATTTAAGGTGTCATGAAGTGGAGGTTCTTGTCAACAGAGCAGCCCTAAACTTTGGGGTGCCTGTGTCTTGCTGATTTTTAGTTTTCCCAATTTATACGCCCATGAGTGGAAGTGCCCTATGCGCTCTAAGCTGTGTTTTTTCGATGTTTCAGGACACACCGTACACTTCTCCAGAGTGGCTGTTGGCAATTTACATCCCGCCCATCAGCGTAGCAAGGCTCCCATTTCTCCATGGCCTGTCCTGCATTTCTGGTTTTGACACTTTTTTCAGCATGGCCCTTTTGACCGATGGGCAGCGAGACTTCTTTGTAGCGCTGATTTGCCTTTCCAGGTTGCTTGGTTGGCCAAAAAGGGCGTATGCGTTTTTTCCTGAATATATTCAGGAAAAAACGCATACGCCCTTTTTGGCCAAGGGCATCATTGTCGACGTTTTGCCGCTTTTCATGTGCTTTACAGGCGATTCGAATCGACCTCCTGAAATCTGTTTCCTGCAATTCTGCCTTGCTTTCAAATCCTCTTCGTTGCCTTCCCTCAATATATTTGTGGACGAGAGTTATCATTTATAACTCTGCAGGTTTGTGAATTGCAGTGCCCCTGAGCTCCATTTTTCAACTCGCTTTTTTGGGAGCTGGCCGCAAAAGCGCAGGATTGCCTCAGGCCCTCTTCTGGTTCCGGGCGGCAGGCTGAGCCTGTGGTTAATTCTTCTTCCTGATGGGAAAATAGAGTGACCTGTGCCTGTCCCAACACCTAGAGCTAGTCTCTCATTGGCTCCCCCTCTTCCCGTTCATCCTCAGGACAAATTGCAAGCTGTACGGAACAGGAGGTTAAAGGTGCTGATTCTCCAAGGAGGGAGATTGCTAGTAAAGCAGCTGGAATGGCGAACCCGAGCACAAGGAGATGAGAAATGAGGTGCGTTTTAGAAAGCTTTCCCGATCACACGGTGTACCACCTTCTGGGTTTCTCATGCATGTTTTCGATGTAGGAAGATGCCCTTGAACCTGGAGATTTGGGACCCATGGGATGGGTAACAGGCAGTATTACTTTAAAGGCTCTGCGTTTGCTCCCCCAACCTCACCAAACCTCTCAGCCCCGAGAGTGTCCACCCTTATGTCTCATCCAGCTGTGGGTCTAGATATGTTCCATCCAGGTTGCATCACAGCCCCTGAACGAATTTTGTAAGAATTTCTTTCTCTTTCACTGTCTTTGTTTCACGGGCTTTTAAAAGTAATTTATTTTTATAATGGGGTTTAGCTGCTTTTCACGGCTGTGTTTATGCCACTTTACACCCACTTGACTCACTTCCAGAGAGATATCAATACATAGGTTTTAAGATTCTTACTAGTCAGATATATTCTTGTGCGGTGAATAGGGGGTGTTGAGTCCAGTTCACTGAGCAAGGAGTGGGTCTTTCTATTACATATTGGGTTTATGGAACGGTAGCTGAGCTCATTTGAAACCCTTGTTTTATTCATCACCCCACCTCACCTTTCCCGTTAAGCAGCCATAGTGTGTCTTCTAAACGTGTGACTCTGTTCTGTTTTGTAATTCAGTTCAAGTGTAGCGGTTTTTACATTCCCTCTATAACTGATAGCTTATGATAAGTGTCTTTTTCTGTGTGACTTATTTCACTTAGAATCGTCGTGCCTAAATCTACTCATCATGCTGCTACTAGCCTTATGACATTGATTTCATGGCTGAGTGATATTCCATTGTACATAAGGACCACCACTTCTTTATCCATTTTTCTCTTTCCAGGGATATTTAAGGTGTGATGAAGTGGAGGTTCTTGTCAACAGAGCAGCCCTAAACTTTGGGGTGCCTGTGTCTTGCTGATTTTTAGTTTTCCCAATTTATACGCCCATGAGTGGAAGTGCCCTATGCGCTCTAAGCTGTGTTTTTTCGATGTTTCAGGACACACCGTACACTTCTCCAGAGTGGCTGTTGGCAATTTACATCCCGCCCATCAGCGTAGCAAGGCTCCCATTTCTCCATGGCCTGTCCTGCATTTCTGGTTTTGACACTTTTTTCAGCATGGCCCTTTTGACCGATGGGCAGCGAGACTTCTTTGTAGCGCTGATTTGCCTTTCCAGGTTGCTTGGTTGGCCAAAAAGGGCGTATGCGTTTTTTCCTGAATATATTCAGGAAAAAACGCATACGCCCTTTTTGGCCAAGGGCATCATTGTCGACGTTTTGCCGCTTTTCATGTGCTTTACAGGCGATTCGAATCGACCTCCTGAAATCTGTTTCCTGCAATTCTGCCTTGCTTTCAAATCCTCTTCGTTGCCTTCCCTCAATATATTTGTGGACGAGAGTTATCATTTATAACTCTGCAGGTTTGTGAATTGCAGTGCCCCTGAGCTCCATTTTTCAACTCGCTTTTTTGGGAGCTGGCCGCAAAAGCGCAGGATTGCCTCAGGCCCTCTTCTGGTTCCGGGCGGCAGGCTGAGCCTGTGGTTAATTCTTCTTCCTGATGGGAAAATAGAGTGACCTGTGCCTGTCCCAACACCTAGAGCTAGTCTCTCATTGGCTCCCCCTCTTCCCGTTCATCCTCAGGACAAATTGCAAGCTGTACGGAACAGGAGGTTAAAGGTGCTGGTTCTCCAAGGAGGGAGATTGCTAGTAAAGCGGCTGGAATGGCGAACCCGAGCACAAGGAGTTGAGAAATGAGGTGCATTTTAGAAAGCTTTCCCGATCACACGGTGTACCACCTTCTGGGTTTCTCATGCATGTTTTCGATGTAGGAAGATGCCCTTGAACCTGGAGATTTGGGACCCATGGGATGGGTAACAGGCAGTATTACTTTAAAGGCTCTGCGTTTGCTCCCCCAAACTCACCAAAGCTCTCAGCCCCGAGAGTGTCCACCCTTATGTCTCATCCAGCTGTGGGTCTAGATATGGTCAATACAGGTTGCATCACAGCCCCTGAACGAATTTTGTAAGAATTTCTCTCTCTTTCACTGTCTTTGTTTCACGGGCTTTTAAAAGTAATTTATTTTTATACTGGGGTTTAGCTGCTTTTCACGGCTGAGTTTACGCTGCTTTATACCCACTTGACTCACTTCCAGAGAGATATCAATACATAGGTTTTAAGATTCTTACTAGTCAGATATATTCTTGTGCGGTGAATAGGGGGTGTTGAGTCCAGTTCACTGAGCAAGGAGTAGGTCTTTCTACTACATATTGGGTTTATGGAACGGTACCTGAGCTAATTTGAAACCCTTGTTTTATGCATCACCCCACCTCACCTTTCCCGTTAAGCAGCCATAGTGTGTTTTCTAAATGTGTGACTCTGTTCTGTTTTGTAATTCAGTTCAAGTGTAGCGGTTTTTACATTCCCTCTATAAGTGATAGCTTATGATAAGTGTCTTTTTCTGTGTGACTTATTTCACTTAGAATCGTCGTGCCTAAATCCACTCATCATGCTGCGACTAGCCTTATGACATTGATTTCATGGCTGAGTGATATTCCATTGTACATAAGGACCACCACTTCTTTATCCATTTTTCTCTTTCCTGGGATATTTAAGGTGTCATGAAGTGGAGGTTCTTGTCAACAGAGCAGCCCTAAACTTTGGGGTGCCTGTGTCTTGCTGATTTTTAGTTTTCCCAATTTATACGCCCATGAGTGGAAGTGCCCTATGCGCTCTAAGCTGTGTTTTTTCGATGTTTCAGGACACACCGTACACTTCTCCAGAGTGGCTGTTGGCAATTTACATCCCGCCCATCAGCGTAGCAAGGCTCCCATTTCTCCATGGCCTGTCCTGCATTTCTGGTTTTGACACTTTTTTCAGCATGGCCCTTTTGACCGATGGGCAGCGAGACTTCTTTGTAGCGCTGATTTGCCTTTCCAGGTTGCTTGGTTGGCCAAAAAGGGCGTATGCGTTTTTTCCTGAATATATTCAGGAAAAAACGCATACGCCCTTTTTGGCCAAGGGCATCATTGTCGACGTTTTGCCGCTTTTCATGTGCTTTACAGGCGATTCGAATCGACCTCCTGAAATCTGTTTCCTGCAATTCTGCCTTGCTTTCAAATCCTCTTCGTTGCCTTCCCTCAATATATTTGTGGACGAGAGTTATCATTTATAACTCTGCAGGTTTGTGAATTGCAGTGCCCCTGAGCTCCATTTTTCAACTCGCTTTTTTGGGAGCTGGCCGCAAAAGCGCAGGATTGCCTCAGGCCCTCTTCTGGTTCCGGGCGGCAGGCTGAGCCTGTGGTTAATTCTTCTTCCTGATGGGAAAATAGAGTGACCTGTGCCTGTCCCAACACCTAGAGCTAGTCTCTCATTGGCTCCCCCTCTTCCCGTTCATCCTCAGGACAAATTGCAAGCTGTACGGAACAGGAGGTTAAAGGTGCTGGTTCTCCAAGGAGGGAGATTGCTAGTAAAGCGGCTGGAATGGCGAACCCGAGCACAAGGAGATGAGAAATGAGGTGCGTTTTAGAAAGCTTTCCCGATCACATGGTGTACCACCTTCTGGGTTTCTCATGCATGTTTTCGATGTAGGAAGATGCCCTTGAACCTGGAGATTTGGGACCCATGGGATGGGTAACAGGCAGTATTACTTTAAAGGCTCTGCGTTTGCTCCCCCAAACTCACCAAACCTCTCAGCCCCGAGAGTGTCCACCCTTATGTCTCATCCAGCTGTGGGTCTAGATATGGTCAATCCAGGTTGCATCACAGCCCCTGAACGAATTTTGTAAGAATTTCTCTCTCTTTCACTGTCTTTGTTTCACGGGCTTTTAAAAGTAATTTATTTTTATAATGGGGTTTAGCTGCTTTTCACGGCTGTGTTTATGCCGCTTTACACCCACTTGACTCACTTCCAGAGAGATATCAATACATAGGTTTTAAGATTCTTACTAGTCAGATATATTCTTGTGCGGTGAATAGGGGGTGTTGAGTCCAGTTCACTGAGCAAGGAGTAGGTCTTTCTATTACATATTGGGTTTATGGAACGGTAGCTGAGCTCATTTGAAACCCTTGTTTTATTCATCACCCCACCTCACCTTTCCCGTTAAGCAGCCATAGTGTGTCTTCTAAACGTGTGACTCTGTTCTGTTTTGTAATTCAGTTCAAGTGTAGCGGTTTTTACATTCCCTCTATAACTGATAGCTTTTGATGAGTGTCTTTTTCTGTGTGACTTATTTCACTTAGAATCGTCGTGCCTACATCTACTCATCATGCTGCTACTAGCCTTATGACATTGATTTCATGGCTGAGTGATATTCCATTGTACATAAGGACCACCACTTCTTTATCCATTTTTCTCTTTCCAGGGATATTTAAGGTGTCATGAAGTGGAGGTTCTTGTCAACAGAGCAGCCCTAAACTTTGGGGTGCCTGTGTCTTGCTGATTTTTAGTTTTCCCAATTTATACGCCCATGAGTGGAAGTGCCCTATGCGCTCTAAGCTGTGTTTTTTCGATGTTTCAGGACACACCGTACACTTCTCCAGAGTGGCTGTTGGCAATTTACATCCCGCCCATCAGCGTAGCAAGGCTCCCATTTCTCCATGGCCTGTCCTGCATTTCTGGTTTTGACACTTTTTTCAGCATGGCCCTTTTGACCGATGGGCAGCGAGACTTCTTTGTAGCGCTGATTTGCCTTTCCAGGTTGCTTGGTTGGCCAAAAAGGGCGTATGCGTTTTTTCCTGAATATATTCAGGAAAAAACGCATACGCCCTTTTTGGCCAAGGGCATCATTGTCGACGTTTTGCCGCTTTTCATGTGCTTTACAGGCGATTCGAATCGACCTCCTGAAATCTGTTTCCTGCAATTCTGCCTTGCTTTCAAATCCTCTTCGTTGCCTTCCCTCAATATATTTGTGGACGAGAGTTATCATTTATAACTCTGCAGGTTTGTGAATTGCAGTGCCCCTGAGCTCCATTTTTCAACTCGCTTTTTTGGGAGCTGGCCGCAAAAGCGCAGGATTGCCTCAGGCCCTCTTCTGGTTCCGGGCGGCAGGCTGAGCCTGTGGTTAATTCTTCTTCCTGATGGGAAAATAGAGTGACCTGTGCCTGTCCCAACACCTAGAGCTAGTCTCTCATTGGCTCCCCCTCTTCCCGTTCATCCTCAGGACAAATTGCAAGCTGTATGGAACAGGAGGTTACAGGTGCTGATTCTCCAAGGAGGGAGATTGCTAGTAAAGCGGCTGGAATGGCGAACCCGAGCACAAGGAGATGAGAAATGAGGTGCGTTTTAGAAAGCTTTCCCGATCACACGGTGTACCACCTTCTGGGTTTCTCATGCATGTTTTCGATGTAGGAAGATGCCCTTGAACCTGGAGATTTGGGACCCATGGGATGGGTAACAGGCAGTATTACTTTAAAGGCTCTGCGTTTGCTCCCCCAACCTCACCAAACCTCTCAGCCCCGAGAGTGTCCACCCTTATGTCTCATCCAGCTGTGGGTCTAGATATGTTCCATCCAGGTTGCATCACAGCCCCTGAACGAATTTTGTAAGAATTTCTTTCTCTTTCACTGTCTTTGTTTCACGGGCTTTTAAAAGTAATTTATTTTTATAATGGGGTTTAGCTGCTTTTCACGGCTGTGTTTATGCCACTTTACACCCACTTGACTCACTTCCAGAGAGATATCAATACATAGGTTTTAAGATTCTTACTAGTCAGATATATTCTTGTGCGGTGAATAGGGGGTGTTGAGTCCAGTTCACTGAGCAAGGAGTGGGTCTTTCTATTACATATTGGGTTTATGGAACGGTAGCTGAGCTCATTTGAAACCCTTGTTTTATTCATCACCCCACCTCACCTTTCCCGTTAAGCAGCCATAGTGTGTCTTCTAAACGTGTGACTCTGTTCTGTTTTGTAATTCAGTTCAAGTGTAGCGGTTTTTACATTCCCTCTATAACTGATAGCTTATGATAAGTGTCTTTTTCTGTGTGACTTATTTCACTTAGAATCGTCGTGCCTAAATCTACTCATCATGCTGCTACTAGCCTTATGACATTGATTTCATGGCTGAGTGATATTCCATTGTACATAAGGACCACCACTTCTTTATCCATTTTTCTCTTTCCAGGGATATTTAAGGTGTCATGAAGTGGAGGTTCTTGTCAACAGAGCAGCCCTAAACTTTGGGGTGCCTGTGTCTTGCTGATTTTTAGTTTTCCCAATTTATACGCCCATGAGTGGAAGTGCCCTATGCGCTCTAAGCTGTGTTTTTTCGATGTTTCAGGACACACCGTACACTTCTCCAGAGTGGCTGTTGGCAATTTACATCCCGCCCATCAGCGTAGCAAGGCTCCCATTTCTCCATGGCCTGTCCTGCATTTCTGGTTTTGACACTTTTTTCAGCATGGCCCTTTTGACCGATGGGCAGCGAGACTTCTTTGTAGCGCTGATTTGCCTTTCCAGGTTGCTTGGTTGGCCAAAAAGGGCGTATGCGTTTTTTCCTGAATATATTCAGGAAAAAACGCATACGCCCTTTTTGGCCAAGGGCATCATTGTCGACGTTTTGCCGCTTTTCATGTGCTTTACAGGCGATTCGAATCGACCTCCTGAAATCTGTTTCCTGCAATTCTGCCTTGCTTTCAAATCCTCTTCGTTGCCTTCCCTCAATATATTTGTGGACGAGAGTTATCATTTATAACTCTGCAGGTTTGTGAATTGCAGTGCCCCTGAGCTCCATTTTTCAACTCGCTTTTTTGGGAGCTGGCCGCAAAAGCGCAGGATTGCCTCAGGCCCTCTTCTGGTTCCGGGCGGCAGGCTGAGCCTGTGGTTAATTCTTCTTCCTGATGGGAAAATAGAGTGACCTGTGCCTGTCCCAACACCTAGAGCTAGTCTCTCATTGGCTCCCCCTCTTCCCGTTCATCCTCAGGACAAATTGCAAGCTGTATGGAACAGGAGGTTAAAGGTGCTGATTCTCCAAGGAGGGAGATTGCTAGTAAAGCGGCTGGAATGGCGAACCCGAGCACAAGGAGATGAGAAATGAGGTGCGTTTTAGAAAGCTTTCCCGATCACACGGTGTACCACCTTCTGGGTTTCTCATGCATGTTTTCGATGTAGGAAGATGCCCTTGAACCTGGAGATTTGGGACCCATGGGATGGGTAACAGGCAGTATTACTTTAAAGGCTCTGCGTTTGCTCCCCCAACCTCACCAAACCTCTCAGCCCCGAGAGTGTCCACCCTTATGGCTCATCCAGCTGTGGGTCTAGATATGTTCCATCCAGGTTGCATCACAGCCCCTGAACGAATTTTGTAAGAATTTCTCTCTCTTTCACTGTCTTTGTTTCACGGGCTTTTAAAAGTAATTTATTTTTATAATGGGGTTTAGCTGCTTTTCACGGCTGTGTTTATGCCACTTTACACCCACTTGACTCACTTCCAGAGAGATATCAATACATAGGTTTTAAGATTCTTACTAGTCAGATATATTCTTGTGCGGTGAATAGGGGGTGTTGAGTCCAGTTCACTGAGCAAGGAGTAGGTCTTTCTATTACATATTGGGTTTATGGAACGGTAGCTGAGCTCATTTGAAACCCTTGTTTTATTCATCACCCCACCTCACCTTTCCCGTTAAGCAGCCATAGTGTGTCTTCTAAACGTGTGACTCTGTTCTGTTTTGTAATTCAGTTCAAGTGTAGCGGTTTTTACATTCCCTCTATAACTGATAGCTTATGATAAGTGTCTTTTTCTGTGTGACTTATTTCACTTAGAATCGTCGTGCCTACATCTACTCATCATGCTGCTACTAGCCTTATGACATTGATTTCATGGCTGAGTGATATTCCATTGTACATAAGGACCACCACTTCTTTATCCATTTTTCTCTTTCCAGGGATATTTAAGGTGTCATGAAGTGGAGGTTCTTGTCAACAGAGCAGCCCTAAACTTTGGGGTGCCTGTGTCTTGCTGATTTTTAGTTTTCCCAATTTATACGCCCATGAGTGGAAGTGCCCTATGCGCTCTAAGCTGTGTTTTTTCGATGTTTCAGGACACACCGTACACTTCTCCAGAGTGGCTGTTGGCAATTTACATCCCGCCCATCAGCGTAGCAAGGCTCCCATTTCTCCATGGCCTGTCCTGCATTTCTGGTTTTGACACTTTTTTCAGCATGGCCCTTTTGACCGATGGGCAGCGAGACTTCTTTGTAGCGCTGATTTGCCTTTCCAGGTTGCTTGGTTGGCCAAAAAGGGCGTATGCGTTTTTTCCTGAATATATTCAGGAAAAAACGCATACGCCCTTTTTGGCCAAGGGCATCATTGTCGACGTTTTGCCGCTTTTCATGTGCTTTACAGGCGATTCGAATCGACCTCCTGAAATCTGTTTCCTGCAATTCTGCCTTGCTTTCAAATCCTCTTCGTTGCCTTCCCTCAATATATTTGTGGACGAGAGTTATCATTTATAACTCTGCAGGTTTGTGAATTGCAGTGCCCCTGAGCTCCATTTTTCAACTCGCTTTTTTGGGAGCTGGCCGCAAAAGCGCAGGATTGCCTCAGGCCCTCTTCTGGTTCCGGGCGGCAGGCTGAGCCTGTGGTTAATTCTTCTTCCTGATGGGAAAATAGAGTGACCTGTGCCTGTCCCAACACCTAGAGCTAGTCTCTCATTGGCTCCCCCTCTTCCCGTTCATCCTCAGGACAAATTGCAAGCTGTATGGAACAGGAGGTTAAAGGTGCTGATTCTCCAAGGAGGGAGATTGCTAGTAAAGCAGCTGGAATGGCGAACCCGAGCACAAGGAGATGAGAAATGAGGTGCGTTTTAGAAAGCTTTCCCGATCACACGGTGTACCACCTTCTGGGTTTCTCATGCATGTTTTCGATGTAGGAAGATGCCCTTGAACCTGGAGATTTGGGACCCATGGGATGGGTAACAGGCAGTATTACTTTAAAGGCTCTGCGTTTGCTCCCCCAACCTCACCAAACCTCTCAGCCCCGAGAGTGTCCACCCTTATGTCTCATCCAGCTGTGGGTCTAGATATGTTCCATCCAGGTTGCATCACAGCCCCTGAACGAATTTTGTAAGAATTTCTTTCTCTTTCACTGTCTTTGTTTCACGGGCTTTTAAAAGTAATTTATTTTTATAATGGGGTTTAGCTGCTTTTCACGGCTGTGTTTATGCCACTTTACACCCACTTGACTCACTTCCAGAGAGATATCAATACATAGGTTTTAAGATTCTTACTAGTCAGATATATTCTTGTGCGGTGAATAGGGGGTGTTGAGTCCAGTTCACTGAGCAAGGAGTGGGTCTTTCTATTACATATTGGGTTTATGGAACGGTAGCTGAGCTCATTTGAAACCCTTGTTTTATTCATCACCCCACCTCACCTTTCCCGTTAAGCAGCCATAGTGTGTCTTCTAAACGTGTGACTCTGTTCTGTTTTGTAATTCAGTTCAAGTGTAGCGGTTTTTACATTCCCTCTATAACTGATAGCTTATGATAAGTGTCTTTTTCTGTGTGACTTATTTCACTTAGAATCGTCGTGCCTAAATCTACTCATCATGCTGCTACTAGCCTTATGACATTGATTTCATGGCTGAGTGATATTCCATTGTACATAAGGACCACCACTTCTTTATCCATTTTTCTCTTTCCAGGGATATTTAAGGTGTCATGAAGTGGAGGTTCTTGTCAACAGAGCAGCCCTAAACTTTGGGGTGCCTGTGTCTTGCTGATTTTTAGTTTTCCCAATTTATACGCCCATGAGTGGAAGTGCCCTATGCGCTCTAAGCTGTGTTTTTTCGATGTTTCAGGACACACCGTACACTTCTCCAGAGTGGCTGTTGGCAATTTACATCCCGCCCATCAGCGTAGCAAGGCTCCCATTTCTCCATGGCCTGTCCTGCATTTCTGGTTTTGACACTTTTTTCAGCATGGCCCTTTTGACCGATGGGCAGCGAGACTTCTTTGTAGCGCTGATTTGCCTTTCCAGGTTGCTTGGTTGGCCAAAAAGGGCGTATGCGTTTTTTCCTGAATATATTCAGGAAAAAACGCATACGCCCTTTTTGGCCAAGGGCATCATTGTCGACGTTTTGCCGCTTTTCATGTGCTTTACAGGCGATTCGAATCGACCTCCTGAAATCTGTTTCCTGCAATTCTGCCTTGCTTTCAAATCCTCTTCGTTGCCTTCCCTCAATATATTTGTGGACGAGAGTTATCATTTATAACTCTGCAGGTTTGTGAATTGCAGTGCCCCTGAGCTCCATTTTTCAACTCGCTTTTTTGGGAGCTGGCCGCAAAAGCGCAGGATTGCCTCAGGCCCTCTTCTGGTTCCGGGCGGCAGGCTGAGCCTGTGGTTAATTCTTCTTCCTGATGGGAAAATAGAGTGACCTGTGCCTGTCCCAACACCTAGAGCTAGTCTCTCATTGGCTCCCCCTCTTCCCGTTCATCCTCAGGACAAATTGCAAGCTGTATGGAACAGGAGGTTAAAGGTGCTGATTCTCCAAGGAGGGAGATTGCTAGTAAAGCGGCTGGAATGGCGAACCCGAGCACAAGGAGATGAGAAATGAGGTGCGTTTTAGAAAGCTTTCCCGATCACACGGTGTACCACCTTCTGGGTTTCTCATGCATGTTTTCGATGTAGGAAGATGCCCTTGAACCTGGAGATTTGGGACCCATGGGATGGGTAACAGGCAGTATTACTTTAAAGGCTCTGCGTTTGCTCCCCCAACCTCACCAAACCTCTCAGCCCCGAGAGTGTCCACCCTTATGGCTCATCCAGCTGTGGGTCTAGATATGTTCCATCCAGGTTGCATCACAGCCCCTGAACGAATTTTGTAAGAATTTCTCTCTCTTTCACTGTCTTTGTTTCACGGGCTTTTAAAAGTAATTTATTTTTATAATGGGGTTTAGCTGCTTTTCACGGCTGTGTTTATGCCACTTTACACCCACTTGACTCACTTCCAGAGAGATATCAATACATAGGTTTTAAGATTCTTACTAGTCAGATATATTCTTGTGCGGTGAATAGGGGGTGTTGAGTCCAGTTCACTGAGCAAGGAGTAGGTCTTTCTATTACATATTGGGTTTATGGAACGGTAGCTGAGCTCATTTGAAACCCTTGTTTTATTCATCACCCCACCTCACCTTTCCCGTTAAGCAGCCATAGTGTGTCTTCTAAACGTGTGACTCTGTTCTGTTTTGTAATTCAGTTCAAGTGTAGCGGTTTTTACATTCCCTCTATAACTGATAGCTTATGATAAGTGTCTTTTTCTGTGTGACTTATTTCACTTAGAATCGTCGTGCCTACATCTACTCATCATGCTGCTACTAGCCTTATGACATTGATTTCATGGCTGAGTGATATTCCAT
The DNA here is from genome assembly GCF_028023285.1 of Balaenoptera ricei. Classification (NCBI taxonomy): domain Eukaryota; kingdom Metazoa; phylum Chordata; class Mammalia; order Artiodactyla; family Balaenopteridae; genus Balaenoptera; species Balaenoptera ricei. The sequence goes on from NW_026777695.1 coordinate 65,068, forward strand.
TGTACATAAGGACCACCACTTCTTTATCCATTTTTCTCTTTCCAGGGATATTTAAGGTGTCATGAAGTGGAGGTTCTTGTCAACAGAGCAGCCCTAAACTTTGGGGTGCCTGTGTCTTGCTGATTTTTAGTTTTCCCAATTTATACGCCCATGAGTGGAAGTGCCCTATGCGCTCTAAGCTGTGTTTTTTCGATGTTTCAGGACACACCGTACACTTCTCCAGAGTGGCTGTTGGCAATTTACATCCCGCCCATCAGCGTAGCAAGGCTCCCATTTCTCCATGGCCTGTCCTGCATTTCTGGTTTTGACACTTTTTTCAGCATGGCCCTTTTGACCGATGGGCAGCGAGACTTCTTTGTAGCGCTGATTTGCCTTTCCAGGTTGCTTGGTTGGCCAAAAAGGGCGTATGCGTTTTTTCCTGAATATATTCAGGAAAAAACGCATACGCCCTTTTTGGCCAAGGGCATCATTGTCGACGTTTTGCCGCTTTTCATGTGCTTTACAGGCGATTCGAATCGACCTCCTGAAATCTGTTTCCTGCAATTCTGCCTTGCTTTCAAATCCTCTTCGTTGCCTTCCCTCAATATATTTGTGGACGAGAGTTATCATTTATAACTCTGCAGGTTTGTGAATTGCAGTGCCCCTGAGCTCCATTTTTCAACTCGCTTTTTTGGGAGCTGGCCGCAAAAGCGCAGGATTGCCTCAGGCCCTCTTCTGGTTCCGGGCGGCAGGCTGAGCCTGTGGTTAATTCTTCTTCCTGATGGGAAAATAGAGTGACCTGTGCCTGTCCCAACACCTAGAGCTAGTCTCTCATTGGCTCCCCCTCTTCCCGTTCATCCTCAGGACAAATTGCAAGCTGTACGGAACAGGAGGTTAAAGGTGCTGATTCTCCAAGGAGGGAGATTGCTAGTAAAGCAGCTGGAATGGCGAACCCGAGCACAAGGAGATGAGAAATGAGGTGCGTTTTAGAAAGCTTTCCCGATCACACGGTGTACCACCTTCTGGGTTTCTCATGCATGTTTTCGATGTAGGAAGATGCCCTTGAACCTGGAGATTTGGGACCCATGGGATGGGTAACAGGCAGTATTACTTTAAAGGCTCTGCGTTTGCTCCCCCAACCTCACCAAACCTCTCAGCCCCGAGAGTGTCCACCCTTATGTCTCATCCAGCTGTGGGTCTAGATATGTTCCATCCAGGTTGCATCACAGCCCCTGAACGAATTTTGTAAGAATTTCTTTCTCTTTCACTGTCTTTGTTTCACGGGCTTTTAAAAGTAATTTATTTTTATAATGGGGTTTAGCTGCTTTTCACGGCTGTGTTTATGCCACTTTACACCCACTTGACTCACTTCCAGAGAGATATCAATACATAGGTTTTAAGATTCTTACTAGTCAGATATATTCTTGTGCGGTGAATAGGGGGTGTTGAGTCCAGTTCACTGAGCAAGGAGTGGGTCTTTCTATTACATATTGGGTTTATGGAACGGTAGCTGAGCTCATTTGAAACCCTTGTTTTATTCATCACCCCACCTCACCTTTCCCGTTAAGCAGCCATAGTGTGTCTTCTAAACGTGTGACTCTGTTCTGTTTTGTAATTCAGTTCAAGTGTAGCGGTTTTTACATTCCCTCTATAACTGATAGCTTATGATAAGTGTCTTTTTCTGTGTGACTTATTTCACTTAGAATCGTCGTGCCTAAATCTACTCATCATGCTGCTACTAGCCTTATGACATTGATTTCATGGCTGAGTGATATTCCATTGTACATAAGGACCACCACTTCTTTATCCATTTTTCTCTTTCCAGGGATATTTAAGGTGTGATGAAGTGGAGGTTCTTGTCAACAGAGCAGCCCTAAACTTTGGGGTGCCTGTGTCTTGCTGATTTTTAGTTTTCCCAATTTATACGCCCATGAGTGGAAGTGCCCTATGCGCTCTAAGCTGTGTTTTTTCGATGTTTCAGGACACACCGTACACTTCTCCAGAGTGGCTGTTGGCAATTTACATCCCGCCCATCAGCGTAGCAAGGCTCCCATTTCTCCATGGCCTGTCCTGCATTTCTGGTTTTGACACTTTTTTCAGCATGGCCCTTTTGACCGATGGGCAGCGAGACTTCTTTGTAGCGCTGATTTGCCTTTCCAGGTTGCTTGGTTGGCCAAAAAGGGCGTATGCGTTTTTTCCTGAATATATTCAGGAAAAAACGCATACGCCCTTTTTGGCCAAGGGCATCATTGTCGACGTTTTGCCGCTTTTCATGTGCTTTACAGGCGATTCGAATCGACCTCCTGAAATCTGTTTCCTGCAATTCTGCCTTGCTTTCAAATCCTCTTCGTTGCCTTCCCTCAATATATTTGTGGACGAGAGTTATCATTTATAACTCTGCAGGTTTGTGAATTGCAGTGCCCCTGAGCTCCATTTTTCAACTCGCTTTTTTGGGAGCTGGCCGCAAAAGCGCAGGATTGCCTCAGGCCCTCTTCTGGTTCCGGGCGGCAGGCTGAGCCTGTGGTTAATTCTTCTTCCTGATGGGAAAATAGAGTGACCTGTGCCTGTCCCAACACCTAGAGCTAGTCTCTCATTGGCTCCCCCTCTTCCCGTTCATCCTCAGGACAAATTGCAAGCTGTACGGAACAGGAGGTTAAAGGTGCTGGTTCTCCAAGGAGGGAGATTGCTAGTAAAGCGGCTGGAATGGCGAACCCGAGCACAAGGAGTTGAGAAATGAGGTGCATTTTAGAAAGCTTTCCCGATCACACGGTGTACCACCTTCTGGGTTTCTCATGCATGTTTTCGATGTAGGAAGATGCCCTTGAACCTGGAGATTTGGGACCCATGGGATGGGTAACAGGCAGTATTACTTTAAAGGCTCTGCGTTTGCTCCCCCAAACTCACCAAAGCTCTCAGCCCCGAGAGTGTCCACCCTTATGTCTCATCCAGCTGTGGGTCTAGATATGGTCAATACAGGTTGCATCACAGCCCCTGAACGAATTTTGTAAGAATTTCTCTCTCTTTCACTGTCTTTGTTTCACGGGCTTTTAAAAGTAATTTATTTTTATACTGGGGTTTAGCTGCTTTTCACGGCTGAGTTTACGCTGCTTTATACCCACTTGACTCACTTCCAGAGAGATATCAATACATAGGTTTTAAGATTCTTACTAGTCAGATATATTCTTGTGCGGTGAATAGGGGGTGTTGAGTCCAGTTCACTGAGCAAGGAGTAGGTCTTTCTACTACATATTGGGTTTATGGAACGGTACCTGAGCTAATTTGAAACCCTTGTTTTATGCATCACCCCACCTCACCTTTCCCGTTAAGCAGCCATAGTGTGTTTTCTAAATGTGTGACTCTGTTCTGTTTTGTAATTCAGTTCAAGTGTAGCGGTTTTTACATTCCCTCTATAAGTGATAGCTTATGATAAGTGTCTTTTTCTGTGTGACTTATTTCACTTAGAATCGTCGTGCCTAAATCCACTCATCATGCTGCGACTAGCCTTATGACATTGATTTCATGGCTGAGTGATATTCCATTGTACATAAGGACCACCACTTCTTTATCCATTTTTCTCTTTCCTGGGATATTTAAGGTGTCATGAAGTGGAGGTTCTTGTCAACAGAGCAGCCCTAAACTTTGGGGTGCCTGTGTCTTGCTGATTTTTAGTTTTCCCAATTTATACGCCCATGAGTGGAAGTGCCCTATGCGCTCTAAGCTGTGTTTTTTCGATGTTTCAGGACACACCGTACACTTCTCCAGAGTGGCTGTTGGCAATTTACATCCCGCCCATCAGCGTAGCAAGGCTCCCATTTCTCCATGGCCTGTCCTGCATTTCTGGTTTTGACACTTTTTTCAGCATGGCCCTTTTGACCGATGGGCAGCGAGACTTCTTTGTAGCGCTGATTTGCCTTTCCAGGTTGCTTGGTTGGCCAAAAAGGGCGTATGCGTTTTTTCCTGAATATATTCAGGAAAAAACGCATACGCCCTTTTTGGCCAAGGGCATCATTGTCGACGTTTTGCCGCTTTTCATGTGCTTTACAGGCGATTCGAATCGACCTCCTGAAATCTGTTTCCTGCAATTCTGCCTTGCTTTCAAATCCTCTTCGTTGCCTTCCCTCAATATATTTGTGGACGAGAGTTATCATTTATAACTCTGCAGGTTTGTGAATTGCAGTGCCCCTGAGCTCCATTTTTCAACTCGCTTTTTTGGGAGCTGGCCGCAAAAGCGCAGGATTGCCTCAGGCCCTCTTCTGGTTCCGGGCGGCAGGCTGAGCCTGTGGTTAATTCTTCTTCCTGATGGGAAAATAGAGTGACCTGTGCCTGTCCCAACACCTAGAGCTAGTCTCTCATTGGCTCCCCCTCTTCCCGTTCATCCTCAGGACAAATTGCAAGCTGTACGGAACAGGAGGTTAAAGGTGCTGGTTCTCCAAGGAGGGAGATTGCTAGTAAAGCGGCTGGAATGGCGAACCCGAGCACAAGGAGATGAGAAATGAGGTGCGTTTTAGAAAGCTTTCCCGATCACATGGTGTACCACCTTCTGGGTTTCTCATGCATGTTTTCGATGTAGGAAGATGCCCTTGAACCTGGAGATTTGGGACCCATGGGATGGGTAACAGGCAGTATTACTTTAAAGGCTCTGCGTTTGCTCCCCCAAACTCACCAAACCTCTCAGCCCCGAGAGTGTCCACCCTTATGTCTCATCCAGCTGTGGGTCTAGATATGGTCAATCCAGGTTGCATCACAGCCCCTGAACGAATTTTGTAAGAATTTCTCTCTCTTTCACTGTCTTTGTTTCACGGGCTTTTAAAAGTAATTTATTTTTATAATGGGGTTTAGCTGCTTTTCACGGCTGTGTTTATGCCGCTTTACACCCACTTGACTCACTTCCAGAGAGATATCAATACATAGGTTTTAAGATTCTTACTAGTCAGATATATTCTTGTGCGGTGAATAGGGGGTGTTGAGTCCAGTTCACTGAGCAAGGAGTAGGTCTTTCTATTACATATTGGGTTTATGGAACGGTAGCTGAGCTCATTTGAAACCCTTGTTTTATTCATCACCCCACCTCACCTTTCCCGTTAAGCAGCCATAGTGTGTCTTCTAAACGTGTGACTCTGTTCTGTTTTGTAATTCAGTTCAAGTGTAGCGGTTTTTACATTCCCTCTATAACTGATAGCTTTTGATGAGTGTCTTTTTCTGTGTGACTTATTTCACTTAGAATCGTCGTGCCTACATCTACTCATCATGCTGCTACTAGCCTTATGACATTGATTTCATGGCTGAGTGATATTCCATTGTACATAAGGACCACCACTTCTTTATCCATTTTTCTCTTTCCAGGGATATTTAAGGTGTCATGAAGTGGAGGTTCTTGTCAACAGAGCAGCCCTAAACTTTGGGGTGCCTGTGTCTTGCTGATTTTTAGTTTTCCCAATTTATACGCCCATGAGTGGAAGTGCCCTATGCGCTCTAAGCTGTGTTTTTTCGATGTTTCAGGACACACCGTACACTTCTCCAGAGTGGCTGTTGGCAATTTACATCCCGCCCATCAGCGTAGCAAGGCTCCCATTTCTCCATGGCCTGTCCTGCATTTCTGGTTTTGACACTTTTTTCAGCATGGCCCTTTTGACCGATGGGCAGCGAGACTTCTTTGTAGCGCTGATTTGCCTTTCCAGGTTGCTTGGTTGGCCAAAAAGGGCGTATGCGTTTTTTCCTGAATATATTCAGGAAAAAACGCATACGCCCTTTTTGGCCAAGGGCATCATTGTCGACGTTTTGCCGCTTTTCATGTGCTTTACAGGCGATTCGAATCGACCTCCTGAAATCTGTTTCCTGCAATTCTGCCTTGCTTTCAAATCCTCTTCGTTGCCTTCCCTCAATATATTTGTGGACGAGAGTTATCATTTATAACTCTGCAGGTTTGTGAATTGCAGTGCCCCTGAGCTCCATTTTTCAACTCGCTTTTTTGGGAGCTGGCCGCAAAAGCGCAGGATTGCCTCAGGCCCTCTTCTGGTTCCGGGCGGCAGGCTGAGCCTGTGGTTAATTCTTCTTCCTGATGGGAAAATAGAGTGACCTGTGCCTGTCCCAACACCTAGAGCTAGTCTCTCATTGGCTCCCCCTCTTCCCGTTCATCCTCAGGACAAATTGCAAGCTGTATGGAACAGGAGGTTAAAGGTGCTGATTCTCCAAGGAGGGAGATTGCTAGTAAAGCAGCTGGAATGGCGAACCCGAGCACAAGGAGATGAGAAATGAGGTGCGTTTTAGAAAGCTTTCCCGATCACACGGTGTACCACCTTCTGGGTTTCTCATGCATGTTTTCGATGTAGGAAGATGCCCTTGAACCTGGAGATTTGGGACCCATGGGATGGGTAACAGGCAGTATTACTTTAAAGGCTCTGCGTTTGCTCCCCCAACCTCACCAAACCTCTCAGCCCCGAGAGTGTCCACCCTTATGTCTCATCCAGCTGTGGGTCTAGATATGTTCCATCCAGGTTGCATCACAGCCCCTGAACGAATTTTGTAAGAATTTCTTTCTCTTTCACTGTCTTTGTTTCACGGGCTTTTAAAAGTAATTTATTTTTATAATGGGGTTTAGCTGCTTTTCACGGCTGTGTTTATGCCACTTTACACCCACTTGACTCACTTCCAGAGAGATATCAATACATAGGTTTTAAGATTCTTACTAGTCAGATATATTCTTGTGCGGTGAATAGGGGGTGTTGAGTCCAGTTCACTGAGCAAGGAGTGGGTCTTTCTATTACATATTGGGTTTATGGAACGGTAGCTGAGCTCATTTGAAACCCTTGTTTTATTCATCACCCCACCTCACCTTTCCCGTTAAGCAGCCATAGTGTGTCTTCTAAACGTGTGACTCTGTTCTGTTTTGTAATTCAGTTCAAGTGTAGCGGTTTTTACATTCCCTCTATAACTGATAGCTTATGATAAGTGTCTTTTTCTGTGTGACTTATTTCACTTAGAATCGTCGTGCCTAAATCTACTCATCATGCTGCTACTAGCCTTATGACATTGATTTCATGGCTGAGTGATATTCCATTGTACATAAGGACCACCACTTCTTTATCCATTTTTCTCTTTCCAGGGATATTTAAGGTGTGATGAAGTGGAGGTTCTTGTCAACAGAGCAGCCCTAAACTTTGGGGTGCCTGTGTCTTGCTGATTTTTAGTTTTCCCAATTTATACGCCCATGAGTGGAAGTGCCCTATGCGCTCTAAGCTGTGTTTTTTCGATGTTTCAGGACACACCGTACACTTCTCCAGAGTGGCTGTTGGCAATTTACATCCCGCCCATCAGCGTAGCAAGGCTCCCATTTCTCCATGGCCTGTCCTGCATTTCTGGTTTTGACACTTTTTTCAGCATGGCCCTTTTGACCGATGGGCAGCGAGACTTCTTTGTAGCGCTGATTTGCCTTTCCAGGTTGCTTGGTTGGCCAAAAAGGGCGTATGCGTTTTTTCCTGAATATATTCAGGAAAAAACGCATACGCCCTTTTTGGCCAAGGGCATCATTGTCGACGTTTTGCCGCTTTTCATGTGCTTTACAGGCGATTCGAATCGACCTCCTGAAATCTGTTTCCTGCAATTCTGCCTTGCTTTCAAATCCTCTTCGTTGCCTTCCCTCAATATATTTGTGGACGAGAGTTATCATTTATAACTCTGCAGGTTTGTGAATTGCAGTGCCCCTGAGCTCCATTTTTCAACTCGCTTTTTTGGGAGCTGGCCGCAAAAGCGCAGGATTGCCTCAGGCCCTCTTCTGGTTCCGGGCGGCAGGCTGAGCCTGTGGTTAATTCTTCTTCCTGATGGGAAAATAGAGTGACCTGTGCCTGTCCCAACACCTAGAGCTAGTCTCTCATTGGCTCCCCCTCTTCCCGTTCATCCTCAGGACAAATTGCAAGCTGTACGGAACAGGAGGTTAAAGGTGCTGGTTCTCCAAGGAGGGAGATTGCTAGTAAAGCGGCTGGAATGGCGAACCCGAGCACAAGGAGTTGAGAAATGAGGTGCATTTTAGAAAGCTTTCCCGATCACACGGTGTACCACCTTCTGGGTTTCTCATGCATGTTTTCGATGTAGGAAGATGCCCTTGAACCTGGAGATTTGGGACCCATGGGATGGGTAACAGGCAGTATTACTTTAAAGGCTCTGCGTTTGCTCCCCCAAACTCACCAAAGCTCTCAGCCCCGAGAGTGTCCACCCTTATGTCTCATCCAGCTGTGGGTCTAGATATGGTCAATACAGGTTGCATCACAGCCCCTGAACGAATTTTGTAAGAATTTCTCTCTCTTTCACTGTCTTTGTTTCACGGGCTTTTAAAAGTAATTTATTTTTATACTGGGGTTTAGCTGCTTTTCACGGCTGAGTTTACGCTGCTTTATACCCACTTGACTCACTTCCAGAGAGATATCAATACATAGGTTTTAAGATTCTTACTAGTCAGATATATTCTTGTGCGGTGAATAGGGGGTGTTGAGTCCAGTTCACTGAGCAAGGAGTAGGTCTTTCTACTACATATTGGGTTTATGGAACGGTACCTGAGCTAATTTGAAACCCTTGTTTTATGCATCACCCCACCTCACCTTTCCCGTTAAGCAGCCATAGTGTGTTTTCTAAATGTGTGACTCTGTTCTGTTTTGTAATTCAGTTCAAGTGTAGCGGTTTTTACATTCCCTCTATAAGTGATAGCTTATGATAAGTGTCTTTTTCTGTGTGACTTATTTCACTTAGAATCGTCGTGCCTAAATCCACTCATCATGCTGCGACTAGCCTTATGACATTGATTTCATGGCTGAGTGATATTCCATTGTACATAAGGACCACCACTTCTTTATCCATTTTTCTCTTTCCTGGGATATTTAAGGTGTCATGAAGTGGAGGTTCTTGTCAACAGAGCAGCCCTAAACTTTGGGGTGCCTGTGTCTTGCTGATTTTTAGTTTTCCCAATTTATACGCCCATGAGTGGAAGTGCCCTATGCGCTCTAAGCTGTGTTTTTTCGATGTTTCAGGACACACCGTACACTTCTCCAGAGTGGCTGTTGGCAATTTACATCCCGCCCATCAGCGTAGCAAGGCTCCCATTTCTCCATGGCCTGTCCTGCATTTCTGGTTTTGACACTTTTTTCAGCATGGCCCTTTTGACCGATGGGCAGCGAGACTTCTTTGTAGCGCTGATTTGCCTTTCCAGGTTGCTTGGTTGGCCAAAAAGGGCGTATGCGTTTTTTCCTGAATATATTCAGGAAAAAACGCATACGCCCTTTTTGGCCAAGGGCATCATTGTCGACGTTTTGCCGCTTTTCATGTGCTTTACAGGCGATTCGAATCGACCTCCTGAAATCTGTTTCCTGCAATTCTGCCTTGCTTTCAAATCCTCTTCGTTGCCTTCCCTCAATATATTTGTGGACGAGAGTTATCATTTATAACTCTGCAGGTTTGTGAATTGCAGTGCCCCTGAGCTCCATTTTTCAACTCGCTTTTTTGGGAGCTGGCCGCAAAAGCGCAGGATTGCCTCAGGCCCTCTTCTGGTTCCGGGCGGCAGGCTGAGCCTGTGGTTAATTCTTCTTCCTGATGGGAAAATAGAGTGACCTGTGCCTGTCCCAACACCTAGAGCTAGTCTCTCATTGGCTCCCCCTCTTCCCGTTCATCCTCAGGACAAATTGCAAGCTGTATGGAACAGGAGGTTAAAGGTGCTGATTCTCCAAGGAGGGAGATTGCTAGTAAAGCAGCTGGAATGGCGAACCCGAGCACAAGGAGATGAGAAATGAGGTGCGTTTTAGAAAGCTTTCCCGATCACACGGTGTACCACCTTCTGGGTTTCTCATGCATGTTTTCGATGTAGGAAGATGCCCTTGAACCTGGAGATTTGGGACCCATGGGATGGGTAACAGGCAGTATTACTTTAAAGGCTCTGCGTTTGCTCCCCCAACCTCACCAAACCTCTCAGCCCCGAGAGTGTCCACCCTTATGTCTCATCCAGCTGTGGGTCTAGATATGTTCCATCCAGGTTGCATCACAGCCCCTGAACGAATTTTGTAAGAATTTCTCTCTCTTTCACTGTCTTTGTTTCACGGGCTTTTAAAAGTAATTTATTTTTATAATGGGGTTTAGCTGCTTTTCACGGCTGTGTTTATGCCACTTTACACCCACTTGACTCACTTCCAGAGAGATATCAATACATAGGTTTTAAGATTCTTACTAGTCAGATATATTCTTGTGCGGTGAATAGGGGGTGTTGAGTCCAGTTCACTGAGCAAGGAGTGGGTCTTTCTATTACATATTGGGTTTATGGAACGGTAGCTGAGCTCATTTGAAACCCTTGTTTTATTCATCACCCCACCTCACCTTTCCCGTTAAGCAGCCATAGTGTGTCTTCTAAACGTGTGACTCTGTTCTGTTTTGTAATTCAGTTCAAGTGTAGCGGTTTTTACATTCCCTCTATAACTGATAGCTTATGATAAGTGTCTTTTTCTGTGTGACTTATTTCACTTAGAATCGTCGTGCCTAAATCTACTCATCATGCTGCGACTAGCCTTATGACATTGATTTCATGGCTGAGTGATATTCCATTGTACATAAGGACCACCACTTCTTTATCCATTTTTCTCTTTCCAGGGATATTTAAGGTGTCATGAAGTGGAGGTTCTTGTCAACAGAGCAGCCCTAAACTTTGGGGTGCCTGTGTCTTGCTGATTTTTAGTTTTCCCAATTTATACGCCCATGAGTGGAAGTGCCCTATGCGCTCTAAGCTGTGTTTTTTCGATGTTTCAGGACACACCGTACACTTCTCCAGAGTGGCTGTTGGCAATTTACATCCCGCCCATCAGCGTAGCAAGGCTCCCATTTCTCCATGGCCTGTCCTGCATTTCTGGTTTTGACACTTTTTTCAGCATGGCCCTTTTGACCGATGGGCAGCGAGACTTCTTTGTAGCGCTGATTTGCCTTTCCAGGTTGCTTGGTTGGCCAAAAAGGGCGTATGCGTTTTTTCCTGAATATATTCAGGAAAAAACGCATACGCCCTTTTTGGCCAAGGGCATCATTGTCGACGTTTTGCCGCTTTTCATGTGCTTTACAGGCGATTCGAATCGACTTCCTGAAATCTGTTTCCTGCAATTCTGCCTTGCTTTCAAATCCTCTTCGTTGCCTTCCCTCAATATATTTGTGGACGAGAGTTATCATTTATAACTCTGCAGGTTTGTGAATTGCAGTGCCCCTGAGCTCCATTTTTCAACTCGCTTTTTTGGGAGCTGGCCGCAAAAGCGCAGGATTGCCTCAGGCCCTCTTCTGGTTCCGGGCGGCAGGCTGAGCCTGTGGTTAATTCTTCTTCCTGATGGGAAAATAGAGTGACCTGTGCCTGTCCCAACACCTAGAGCTAGTCTCTCATTGGCTCCCCCTCTTCCCGTTCATCCTCAGGACAAATTGCAAGCTGTACGGAACAGGAGGTTAAAGGTGCTGGTTCTCCAAGGAGGGAGATTGCTAGTAAAGCGGCTGGAATGGCGAACCCGAGCACAAGGAGTTGAGAAATGAGGTGCGTTTTAGAAAGCTTTCCCGATCACATGGTGTACCACCTTCTGGGTTTCTCATGCATGTTTTCGATGTAGGAAGATGCCCTTGAACCTGGAGATTTGGGACCCATGGGATGGGTAACAGGCAGTATTACTTTAAAGGCTCTGCGTTTGCTCCCCCAAACTCACCAAACCTCTCAGCCCCGAGAGTGTCCACCCTTATGTCTCATCCAGCTGTGGGTCTAGATATGGTCAATCCAGGTTGCATCACAGCCCCTGAACGAATTTTGTAAGAATTTCTCTCTCTTTCACTGTCTTTGTTTCACGGGCTTTTAAAAGTAATTTATTTTTATAATGGGGTTTAGCTGCTTTTCACGGCTGTGTTTATGCCGCTTTACACCCACTTGACTCACTTCCAGAGAGATATCAATACATAGGTTTTAAGATTCTTACTAGTCAGATATATTCTTGTGCGGTGAATAGGGGGTGTTGAGTCCAGTTCACTGAGCAAGGAGTAGGTCTTTCTATTACATATTGGGTTTATGGAACGGTAGCTGAGCTCATTTGAAACCCTTGTTTTATTCATCACCCCACCTCACCTTTCCCGTTAAGCAGCCATAGTGTGTCTTCTAAACGTGTGACTCTGTTCTGTTTTGTAATTCAGTTCAAGTGTAGCGGTTTTTACATTCCCTCTATAACTGATAGCTTATGATAAGTGTCTTTTTCTGTGTGACTTATTTCACTTAGAATCGTCGTGCCTAAATCTACTCATCATGCTGCTACTAGCCTTATGACATTGATTTCATGGCTGAGTGATATTCCATTGTACATAAGGACCACCACTTCTTTATCCATTTTTCTCTTTCCAGGGATATTTAAGGTGTCATGAAGTGGAGGTTCTTGTCAACAGAGCAGCCCTAAACTTTGGGGTGCCTGTGTCTTGCTGATTTTTAGTTTTCCCAATTTATACGCCCATGAGTGGAAGTGCCCTATGCGCTCTAAGCTGTGTTTTTTCGATGTTTCAGGACACACCGTACACTTCTCCAGAGTGGCTGTTGGCAATTTACATCCCGCCCATCAGCGTAGCAAGGCTCCCATTTCTCCATGGCCTGTCCTGCATTTCTGGTTTTGACACTTTTTTCAGCATGGCCCTTTTGACCGATGGGCAGCGAGACTTCTTTGTAGCGCTGATTTGCCTTTCCAGGTTGCTTGGTTGGCCAAAAAGGGCGTATGCGTTTTTTCCTGAATATATTCAGGAAAAAACGCATACGCCCTTTTTGGCCAAGGGCATCATTGTCGACGTTTTGCCGCTTTTCATGTGCTTTACAGGCGATTCGAATCGACCTCCTGAAATCTGTTTCCTGCAATTCTGCCTTGCTTTCAAATCCTCTTCGTTGCCTTCCCTCAATATATTTGTGGACGAGAGTTATCATTTATAACTCTGCAGGTTTGTGAATTGCAGTGCCCCTGAGCTCCATTTTTCAACTCGCTTTTTTGGGAGCTGGCCGCAAAAGCGCAGGATTGCCTCAGGCCCTCTTCTGGTTCCGGGCGGCAGGCTGAGCCTGTGGTTAATTCTTCTTCCTGATGGGAAAATAGAGTGACCTGTGCCTGTCCCAACACCTAGAGCTAGTCTCTCATTGGCTCCCCCTCTTCCCGTTCATCCTCAGGACAAATTGCAAGCTGTATGGAACAGGAGGTTAAAGGTGCTGATTCTCCAAGGAGGGAGATTGCTAGTAAAGCGGCTGGAATGGCGAACCCGAGCACAAGGAGATGAGAAATGAGGTGCGTTTTAGAAAGCTTTCCCGATCACACGGTGTACCACCTTCTGGGTTTCTCATGCATGTTTTCGATGTAGGAAGATGCCCTTGAACCTGGAGATTTGGGACCCATGGGATGGGTAACAGGCAGTATTACTTTAAAGGCTCTGCGTTTGCTCCCCCAACCTCACCAAACCTCTCAGCCCCGAGAGTGTCCACCCTTATGGCTCATCCAGCTGTGGGTCTAGATATGTTCCATCCAGGTTGCATCACAGCCCCTGAACGAATTTTGTAAGAATTTCTCTCTCTTTCACTGTCTTTGTTTCACGGGCTTTTAAAAGTAATTTATTTTTATAATGGGGTTTAGCTGCTTTTCACGGCTGTGTTTATGCCACTTTACACCCACTTGACTCACTTCCAGAGAGATATCAATACATAGGTTTTAAGATTCTTACTAGTCAGATATATTCTTGTGCGGTGAATAGGGGGTGTTGAGTCCAGTTCACTGAGCAAGGAGTAGGTCTTTCTATTACATATTGGGTTTATGGAACGGTAGCTGAGCTCATTTGAAACCCTTGTTTTATTCATCACCCCACCTCACCTTTCCCGTTAAGCAGCCATAGTGTGTCTTCTAAACGTGTGACTCTGTTCTGTTTTGTAATTCAGTTCAAGTGTAGCGGTTTTTACATTCCCTCTATAACTGATAGCTTATGATAAGTGTCTTTTTCTGTGTGACTTATTTCACTTAGAATCGTCGTGCCTACATCTACTCATCATGCTGCTACTAGCCTTATGACATTGATTTCATGGCTGAGTGATATTCCATTGTACATAAGGACCACCACTTCTTTATCCATTTTTCTCTTTCCAGGGATATTTAAGGTGTCATGAAGTGGAGGTTCTTGTCAACAGAGCAGCCCTAAACTTTGGGGTGCCTGTGTCTTGCTGATTTTTAGTTTTCCCAATTTATACGCCCATGAGTGGAAGTGCCCTATGCGCTCTAAGCTGTGTTTTTTCGATGTTTCAGGACACACCGTACACTTCTCCAGAGTGGCTGTTGGCAATTTACATCCCGCCCATCAGCGTAGCAAGGCTCCCATTTCTCCATGGCCTGTCCTGCATTTCTGGTTTTGACACTTTTTTCAGCATGGCCCTTTTGACCGATGGGCAGCGAGACTTCTTTGTAGCGCTGATTTGCCTTTCCAGGTTGCTTGGTTGGCCAAAAAGGGCGTATGCGTTTTTTCCTGAATATATTCAGGAAAAAACGCATACGCCCTTTTTGGCCAAGGGCATCATTGTCGACGTTTTGCCGCTTTTCATGTGCTTTACAGGCGATTCGAATCGACCTCCTGAAATCTGTTTCCTGCAATTCTGCCTTGCTTTCAAATCCTCTTCGTTGCCTTCCCTCAATATATTTGTGGACGAGAGTTATCATTTATAACTCTGCAGGTTTGTGAATTGCAGTGCCCCTGAGCTCCATTTTTCAACTCGCTTTTTTGGGAGCTGGCCGCAAAAGCGCAGGATTGCCTCAGGCCCTCTTCTGGTTCCGGGCGGCAGGCTGAGCCTGTGGTTAATTCTTCTTCCTGATGGGAAAATAGAGTGACCTGTGCCTGTCCCAACACCTAGAGCTAGTCTCTCATTGGCTCCCCCTCTTCCCGTTCATCCTCAGGACAAATTGCAAGCTGTACGGAACAGGAGGTTAAAGGTGCTGGTTCTCCAAGGAGGGAGATTGCTAGTAAAGCGGCTGGAATGGCGAACCCGAGCACAAGGAGTTGAGAAATGAGGTGCGTTTTAGAAAGCTTTCCCGATCACATGGTGTACCACCTTCTGGGTTTCTCATGCATGTTTTCGATGTAGGAAGATGCCCTTGAACCTGGAGATTTGGGACCCATGGGATGGGTAACAGGCAGTATTACTTTAAAGGCTCTGCGTTTGCTCCCCCAAACTCACCAAACCTCTCAGCCCCGAGAGTGTCCACCCTTATGTCTCATCCAGCTGTGGGTCTAGATATGGTCAATCCAGGTTGCATCACAGCCCCTGAACGAATTTTGTAAGAATTTCTCTCTCTTTCACTGTCTTTGTTTCACGGGCTTTTAAAAGTAATTTATTTTTATAATGGGGTTTAGCTGCTTTTCACGGCTGTGTTTATGCCGCTTTACACCCACTTGACTCACTTCCAGAGAGATATCAATACATAGGTTTTAAGATTCTTACTAGTCAGATATATTCTTGTGCGGTGAATAGGGGGTGTTGAGTCCAGTTCACTGAGCAAGGAGTAGGTCTTTCTATTACATATTGGGTTTATGGAACGGTAGCTGAGCTCATTTGAAACCCTTGTTTTATTCATCACCCCACCTCACCTTTCCCGTTAAGCAGCCATAGTGTGTCTTCTAAACGTGTGACTCTGTTCTGTTTTGTAATTCAGTTCAAGTGTAGCGGTTTTTACATTCCCTCTATAACTGATAGCTTATGATAAGTGTCTTTTTCTGTGTGACTTATTTCACTTAGAATCGTCGTGCCTAAATCTACTCATCATGCTGCTACTAGCCTTATGACATTGATTTCATGGCTGAGTGATATTCCATTGTACATAAGGACCACCACTTCTTTATCCATTTTTCTCTTTCCAGGGATATTTAAGGTGTCATGAAGTGGAGGTTCTTGTCAACAGAGCAGCCCTAAACTTTGGGGTGCCTGTGTCTTGCTGATTTTTAGTTTTCCCAATTTATACGCCCATGAGTGGAAGTGCCCTATGCGCTCTAAGCTGTGTTTTTTCGATGTTTCAGGACACACCGTACACTTCTCCAGAGTGGCTGTTGGCAATTTACATCCCGCCCATCAGCGTAGCAAGGCTCCCATTTCTCCATGGCCTGTCCTGCATTTCTGGTTTTGACACTTTTTTCAGCATGGCCCTTTTGACCGATGGGCAGCGAGACTTCTTTGTAGCGCTGATTTGCCTTTCCAGGTTGCTTGGTTGGCCAAAAAGGGCGTATGCGTTTTTTCCTGAATATATTCAGGAAAAAACGCATACGCCCTTTTTGGCCAAGGGCATCATTGTCGACGTTTTGCCGCTTTTCATGTGCTTTACAGGCGATTCGAATCGACCTCCTGAAATCTGTTTCCTGCAATTCTGCCTTGCTTTCAAATCCTCTTCGTTGCCTTCCCTCAATATATTTGTGGACGAGAGTTATCATTTATAACTCTGCAGGTTTGTGAATTGCAGTGCCCCTGAGCTCCATTTTTCAACTCGCTTTTTTGGGAGCTGGCCGCAAAAGCGCAGGATTGCCTCAGGCCCTCTTCTGGTTCCGGGCGGCAGGCTGAGCCTGTGGTTAATTCTTCTTCCTGATGGGAAAATAGAGTGACCTGTGCCTGTCCCAACACCTAGAGCTAGTCTCTCATTGGCTCCCCCTCTTCCCGTTCATCCTCAGGACAAATTGCAAGCTGTATGGAACAGGAGGTTAAAGGTGCTGATTCTCCAAGGAGGGAGATTGCTAGTAAAGCGGCTGGAATGGCGAACCCGAGCACAAGGAGATGAGAAATGAGGTGCGTTTTAGAAAGCTTTCCCGATCACACGGTGTACCACCTTCTGGGTTTCTCATGCATGTTTTCGATGTAGGAAGATGCCCTTGAACCTGGAGATTTGGGACCCATGGGATGGGTAACAGGCAGTATTACTTTAAAGGCTCTGCGTTTGCTCCCCCAAACTCACCAAACCTCTCAGCCCCGAGAGTGTCCACCCTTATGTCTCATCCAGCTGTGGGTCTAGATATGGTCAATCCAGGTTGCATCACAGCCCCTGAACGAATTTTGTAAGAATTTCTCTCTCTTTCACTGTCTTTGTTTCACGGGCTTTTAAAAGTAATTTATTTTTATAATGGGGTTTAGCTGCTTTTCACGGCTGTGTTTATGCCGCTTTACACCCACTTGACTCACTTCCAGAGAGATATCAATACATAGGTTTTAAGATTCTTACTAGTCAGATATATTCTTGTGCGGTGAATAGGGGGTGTTGAGTCCAGTTCACTGAGCAAGGAGTAGGTCTTTCTATTACATATTGGGTTTATGGAACGGTAGCTGAGCTCATTTGAAACCCTTGTTTTATTCATCACCCCACCTCACCTTTCCCGTTAAGCAGCCATAGTGTGTCTTCTAAACGTGTGACTCTGTTCTGTTTTGTAATTCAGTTCAAGTGTAGCGGTTTTTACATTCCCTCTATAACTGATAGCTTATGATAAGTGTCTTTTTCTGTGTGACTTATTTCACTTAGAATCGTCGTGCCTACATCTACTCATCATGCTGCTACTAGCCTTATGACATTGATTTCATGGCTGAGTGATATTCCATTGTACATAAGGACCACCACTTCTTTATCCATTTTTCTCTTTCCAGGGATATTTAAGGTGTCATGAAGTGGAGGTTCTTGTCAACAGAGCAGCCCTAAACTTTGGGGTGCCTGTGTCTTGCTGATTTTTAGTTTTCCCAATTTATACGCCCATGAGTGGAAGTGCCCTATGCGCTCTAAGCTGTGTTTTTTCGATGTTTCAGGACACACCGTACACTTCTCCAGAGTGGCTGTTGGCAATTTACATCCCGCCCATCAGCGTAGCAAGGCTCCCATTTCTCCATGGCCTGTCCTGCATTTCTGGTTTTGACACTTTTTTCAGCATGGCCCTTTTGACCGATGGGCAGCGAGACTTCTTTGTAGCGCTGATTTGCCTTTCCAGGTTGCTTGGTTGGCCAAAAAGGGCGTATGCGTTTTTTCCTGAATATATTCAGGAAAAAACGCATACGCCCTTTTTGGCCAAGGGCATCATTGTCGACGTTTTGCCGCTTTTCATGTGCTTTACAGGCGATTCGAATCGACCTCCTGAAATCTGTTTCCTGCAATTCTGCCTTGCTTTCAAATCCTCTTCGTTGCCTTCCCTCAATATATTTGTGGACGAGAGTTATCATTTATAACTCTGCAGGTTTGTGAATTGCAGTGCCCCTGAGCTCCATTTTTCAACTCGCTTTTTTGGGAGCTGGCCGCAAAAGCGCAGGATTGCCTCAGGCCCTCTTCTGGTTCCGGGCGGCAGGCTGAGCCTGTGGTTAATTCTTCTTCCTGATGGGAAAATAGAGTGACCTGTGCCTGTCCCAACACCTAGAGCTAGTCTCTCATTGGCTCCCCCTCTTCCCGTTCATCCTCAGGACAAATTGCAAGCTGTACGGAACAGGAGGTTAAAGGTGCTGGTTCTCCAAGGAGGGAGATTGCTAGTAAAGCGGCTGGAATGGCGAACCCGAGCACAAGGAGTTGAGAAATGAGGTGCGTTTTAGAAAGCTTTCCCGATCACATGGTGTACCACCTTCTGGGTTTCTCATGCATGTTTTCGATGTAGGAAGATGCCCTTGAACCTGGAGATTTGGGACCCATGGGATGGGTAACAGGCAGTATTACTTTAAAGGCTCTGCGTTTGCTCCCCCAAACTCACCAAACCTCTCAGCCCCGAGAGTGTCCACCCTTATGTCTCATCCAGCTGTGGGTCTAGATATGGTCAATCCAGGTTGCATCACAGCCCCTGAACGAATTTTGTAAGAATTTCTCTCTCTTTCACTGTCTTTGTTTCACGGGCTTTTAAAAGTAATTTATTTTTATAATGGGGTTTAGCTGCTTTTCACGGCTGTGTTTATGCCGCTTTACACCCACTTGACTCACTTCCAGAGAGATATCAATACATAGGTTTTAAGATTCTTACTAGTCAGATATATTCTTGTGCGGTGAATAGGGGGTGTTGAGTCCAGTTCACTGAGCAAGGAGTAGGTCTTTCTATTACATATTGGGTTTATGGAACGGTAGCTGAGCTCATTTGAAACCCTTGTTTTATTCATCACCCCACCTCACCTTTCCCGTTAAGCAGCCATAGTGTGTCTTCTAAACGTGTGACTCTGTTCTGTTTTGTAATTCAGTTCAAGTGTAGCGGTTTTTACATTCCCTCTATAACTGATAGCTTATGATAAGTGTCTTTTTCTGTGTGACTTATTTCACTTAGAATCGTCGTGCCTACATCTACTCATCATGCTGCTACTAGCCTTATGACATTGATTTCATGGCTGAGTGATATTCCATTGTACATAAGGACCACCACTTCTTTATCCATTTTTCTCTTTCCAGGGATATTTAAGGTGTCATGAAGTGGAGGTTCTTGTCAACAGAGCAGCCCTAAACTTTGGGGTGCCTGTGTCTTGCTGATTTTTAGTTTTCCCAATTTATACGCCCATGAGTGGAAGTGCCCTATGCGCTCTAAGCTGTGTTTTTTCGATGTTTCAGGACACACCGTACACTTCTCCAGAGTGGCTGTTGGCAATTTACATCCCGCCCATCAGCGTAGCAAGGCTCCCATTTCTCCATGGCCTGTCCTGCATTTCTGGTTTTGACACTTTTTTCAGCATGGCCCTTTTGACCGATGGGCAGCGAGACTTCTTTGTAGTGCTGATTTGCCTTTCCAGGTTGCTTGGTTGGCCAAAAAGGGCGTATGCGTTTTTTCCTGAATATATTCAGGAAAAAACGCATACGCCCTTTTTGGCCAAGGGCATCATTGTCAACGTTTTGCCGCTTTTCATGTGCTTTACAGGCGATTCGAATCGACCTCCTGAAATCTGTTTCCTGCAATTCTGCCTTGCTTTCAAATCCTCTTCGTTGCCTTCCCTCAATATATTTGTGGACGAGAGTTATCATTTATAACTCTGCAGGTTTGTGAATTGCAGTGCCCCTGAGCTCCATTTTTCAACTCGCTTTTTTGGGAGCTGGCCGCAAAAGCGCAGGATTGCCTCAGGCCCTCTTCTGGTTCCGGGCGGCAGGCTGAGCCTGTGGTTAATTCTTCTTCCTGATGGGAAAATAGAGTGACCTGTGCCTGTCCCAACACCTAGAGCTAGTCTCTCATTGGCTCCCCCTCTTCCCGTTCATCCTCAGGACAAATTGCAAGCTGTACGGAACAGGAGGTTAAAGGTGCTGGTTCTCCAAGGAGGGAGATTGCTAGTAAAGCGGCTGGAATGGCGAACCCGAGCACAAGGAGATGAGAAATGAGGTGCGTTTTAGAAAGCTTTCCCGATCACACGGTGTACCACCTTCTGGGTTTCTCATGCATGTTTTCGATGTAGGAAGATGCCCTTGAACCTGGAGATTTGGGACCCATGGGATGGGTAACAGGCAGTATTACTTTAAAGGCTCTGCGTTTGCTCCCCCAACCTCACCAAACCTCTCAGCCCCGAGAGTGTCCACCCTTATGGCTCATCCAGCTGTGGGTCTAGATATGTTCCATCCAGGTTGCATCACAGCCCCTGAACGAATTTTGTAAGAATTTCTCTCTCTTTCACTGTCTTTGTTTCACGGGCTTTTAAAAGTAATTTATTTTTATAATGGGGTTTAGCTGCTTTTCACGGCTGTGTTTATGCCACTTTACACCCACTTGACTCACTTCCAGAGAGATATCAATACATAGGTTTTAAGATTCTTACTAGTCAGATATATTCTTGTGCGGTGAATAGGGGGTGTTGAGTCCAGTTCACTGAGCAAGGAGTAGGTCTTTCTATTACATATTGGGTTTATGGAACGGTAGCTGAGCTCATTTGAAACCCTTGTTTTATTCATCACCCCACCTCACCTTTCCCGTTAAGCAGCCATAGTGTGTCTTCTAAACGTGTGACTCTGTTCTGTTTTGTAATTCAGTTCAAGTGTAGCGGTTTTTACATTCCCTCTATAACTGATAGCTTATGATAAGTGTCTTTTTCTGTGTGACTTATTTCACTTAGAATCGTCGTGCCTACATCTACTCATCATGCTGCTACTAGCCTTATGACATTGATTTCATGGCTGAGTGATATTCCATTGTACATAAGGACCACCACTTCTTTATCCATTTTTCTCTTTCCTGGGATATTTAAGGTGTCATGAAGTGGAGTTTCTTGTCAACAGAGCAGCCCTAAACTTTGGGGTGCCTGTGTCTTGCTGATTTTTAGTTTTCCCAATTTATACGCCCATGAGTGGAAGTGCCCTATGCGCTCTAAGCTGTGTTTTTTCGATGTTTCAGGACACACCGTACACTTCTCCAGAGTGGCTGTTGGCAATTTACATCCCGCCCATCAGCGTAGCAAGGCTCCCATTTCTCCATGGCCTGTCCTGCATTTCTGGTTTTGACACTTTTTTCAGCATGGCCCTTTTGACCGATGGGCAGCGAGACTTCTTTGTAGCGCTGATTTGCCTTTCCAGGTTGCTTGGTTGGCCAAAAAGGGCGTATGCGTTTTTTCCTGAATATATTCAGGAAAAAACGCATACGCCCTTTTTGGCCAAGGGCATCATTGTCGACGTTTTGCCGCTTTTCATGTGCTTTACAGGCGATTCGAATCGACCTCCTGAAATCTGTTTCCTGCAATTCTGCCTTGCTTTCAAATCCTCTTCGTTGCCTTCCCTCAATATATTTGTGGACGAGAGTTATCATTTATAACTCTGCAGGTTTGTGAATTGCAGTGCCCCTGAGCTCCATTTTTCAACTCGCTTTTTTGGGAGCTGGCCGCAAAAGCGCAGGATTGCCTCAGGCCCTCTTCTGGTTCCGGGCGGCAGGCTGAGCCTGTGGTTAATTCTTCTTCCTGATGGGAAAATAGAGTGACCTGTGCTTGTCCCAACACCTAGAGCTAGTCTCTCATTGGCTCCCCCTCTTCCCGTTCATCCTCAGGACAAATTGCAAGCTGTACGGAACAGGAGGTTAAAGGTGCTGGTTCTCCAAGGAGGGAGATTGCTAGTAAAGCGGCTGGAATGGCGAACCCGAGCACAAGGAGATGAGAAATGAGGTGCGTTTTAGAAAGCTTTCCCGATCACACGGTGTACCACCTTCTGGGTTTCTCATGCATGTTTTCGATGTAGGAAGATGCCCTTGAACCTGGAGATTTGGGACCCATGGGATGGGTAACAGGCAGTATTACTTTAAAGGCTCTGCGTTTGCTACCCCAACCTCACCAAAGCTCTCAGCCCAGAGAGTGTCCACCCTTATGTCTCATCCAGCTGTGGGTCTAGATATGGTCAATCCAGGTTGCATCACAGAGCCTGAACGAATTTTGTAAGAATTTCTCTCTCTTTCACTGTCTTTGTTTCACGGGCTTTTAAAAGTAATTTATTTTTATACTGGGGTTTAGCTGCTTTTCACGGCTGTGTTTATGCCGCTTTACACCCACTTGACTCACTTCCAGAGAGATATCAATACATAGGTTTTAAGATTCTTACTAGTCAGATATATTCTTGTGCGGTGAATAGGGGGTGTTGAGTCCAGTTCACTGAGCAAGGAGTAGGTCTTTCTATTACATATTGGGTTTATGGAACGGTAGCTGAGCTCATTTGAAACCCTTGTTTTATTCATCACCCCACCTCACCTTTCCCGTTAAGCAGCCATAGTGTGTCTTCTAAACGTGTGACTCTGTTCTGTTTTGTAATTCAGTTCAAGTGTAGCGGTTTTTACATTCCCTCTATAACTGATAGCTTATGATAAGTGTCTTTTTCTGTGTGACTTATTTCACTTAGAATCGTCGTGCCTACATCTACTCATCATGCTGCTACTAGCCTTATGACATTGATTTCATGGCTGAGTGATATTCCATTGTACATAAGGACCACCACTTCTTTATCCAGTTTTCTCTTTCCAGGGATATTTAAGGTGTCATGAAGTGGAGGTTCTTGTCAACAGAGCAGCCCTAAACTTTGGGGTGCCTGTGTCTTGCTGATTTTTAGTTTTCCCAATTTATACGCCCATGAGTGGAAGTGCCCTATGCGCTCTAAGCTGTGTTTTTTCAATGTTTCAGGACACACCGTACACTTCTCCAGAGTGGCTGTTGGCAATTTACATCCCGCCCATCAGCGTAGCAAGGCTCCCATTTCTCCATGGCCTGTCCTGCATTTCTGGTTTTGACACTTTTTTCAGCATGGCCCTTTTGACCGATGGGCAGCGAGACTTCTTTGTATCGCTGATTTGCCTTTCCAGGTTGCTTGGTTGGCCAAAAAGGGCGTATGCGTTTTTTCCTGAATATATTCAGGAAAAAACGCATACGCCCTTTTTGGCCAAGGGCATCATTGTCGACGTTTTGCCGCTTTTCATGTGCTTTACAGGCGATTCGAATCGACCTCCTGAAATCTGTTTCCTGCAATTCTGCCTTGCTTTCAAATCCTCTTCGTTGCCTTCCCTCAATATATTTGTGAACGAGAGTTATCATTTATAACTCTGCAGGTTTGTGAATTGCAGTGCCCCTGAGCTCCATTTTTCAACTCGCTTTTTTGGGAGCTGGCCGCAAAAGCGCAGGATTGCCTCAGGCCCTCTTCTGGTTCCGGGCGGCAGGCTGAGCCTGTGGTTAATTCTTCTTCCTGATGGGAAAATAGAGTGACCTGTGCCTGTCCCAACACCTAGAGCTAGTCTCTCATTGGCTCCCCCTCTTCCCGTTCATCCTCAGGACAAATTGCAAGCTGTATGGAACAGGAGGTTAAAGGTGCTGATTCTCCAAGGAGGGAGATTGCTAGTAAAGCGGCTGGAATGGCGAACCCGAGCACAAGGAGATGAGAAATGAGGTGCGTTTTAGAAAGCTTTCCCGATCACACGGTGTACCACCTTCTGGGTTTCTCATGCATGTTTTCGATATAGGAAGATGCCCTTGAACCTGGAGATTTGGGACCCATGGGATGGGTAACAGGCAGTATTACTTTAAAGGCTCTGCGTTTGCTCCCCCAACCTCACCAAAGCTCTCAGCCCCGAGAGTGTCCACCCTTATGTCTCATCCAGCTGTGGGTCTAGATATGGTCCATCCAGGTTGCATCACAGAGCCTGAACGAATTTTGTAAGAATTTCTCTCTCTTTCACTGTCTTTGTTTCACGGGCTTTTAAAAGTAATTTATTTTTATACTGGGGTTTAGCTGCTTTTCACGGCTGAGTTTACGCTGCTTTATACCCACTTGACTCACTTCCAGAGAGATATCAATACATAGGTTTTAAGATTCTTACTAGTCAGATATATTCTTGTGCGGTGAATAGGGGGTGTTGAGTCCAGTTCACTGGGCAAGGAGTAGGTCTTTCTACTACATATTGGGTTTATGGAACGGTATCTGAGCTAATTTGAAACCCTTGTTTTATGCATCACCCCACCTCACCTTTCCCGTTAAGCAGCCATAGTGTGTTTTCTAAACGTGTGACTCTGTTCTGTTTTGTAATTCAGTTCAAGTGTAGCGGTTTTTACATTCCCTCTATAAGTGATAGCTTATGATAAGTGTCTTTTTCTGTGTGACTTATTTCACTTAGAATCGTCGTGCCTAAATCCACTCATCATGCTGCGACTAGCCTTATGACATTGATTTCATGGCTGAGTGATATTCCATTGTACATAAGGACCACCACTTCTTTATCCATTTTTCTCTTTCCTGGGATATTTAAGGTGTCATGAAGTGGAGGTTCTTGTCAACAGAGCAGCCCTAAACTTTGGGGTGCCTGTGTCTTGTTAATTTTAATTTTCCCAATTTATACGCCCATGAGTGGAAGTGCCCTATGCGCTCTAAGCTGTGTTTTTTCGATGTTTCAGGACACACCGTACACTTCTCCAGAGTGGCTGTTGGCAATTTACATCCCGCCCATCAGCGTAGCAAGGCTCCCATTTCTCCATGGCCTGTCCTGCATTTCTGGTTTTGACACTTTTTTCAGCATGGCCCTTTTGACCGATGGGCAGCGAGACTTCTTTGTAGCGCTGATTTGCCTTTCCAGGTTGCTTGGTTGGCCAAAAAGGGCGTATGCGTTTTTTCCTGAATATATTCAGGAAAAAACGCATACGCCCTTTTTGGCCAAGGGCATCATTGTCGACGTTTTGCCGCTTTTCATGTGCTTTACAGGCGATTCGAATCGACCTCCTGAAATCTGTTTCCTGCAATTCTGCCTTGCTTTCAAATCCTCTTCGTTGCCTTCCCTCAATATATTTGTGGACGAGAGTTATCATTTATAACTCTGCAGGTTTGTGAATTGCAGTGCCCCTGAGCTCCATTTTTCAACTCGCTTTTTTGGGAGCTGGCCGCAAAAGCGCAGGATTGCCTCAGGCCCTCTTCTGGTTCCGGGCGGCAGGCTGAGCCTGTGGTTAATTCTTCTTCCTGATGGGAAAATAGAGTGACCTGTGCCTGTCCCAACACCTAGAGCTAGTCTCTCATTGGCTCCCCCTCTTCCCGTTCATCCTCAGGACAAATTGCAAGCTGTACGGAACAGGAGGTTAAAGGTGCTGGTTCTCCAAGGAGGGAGATTGCTAGTAAAGCGGCTGGAATGGCGAACCCGAGCACAAGGAGTTGAGAAATGAGGTGCGTTTTAGAAAGCTTTCCCGATCACATGGTGTACCACCTTCTGGGTTTCTCATGCATGTTTTCGATGTAGGAAGATGCCCTTGAACCTGGAGATTTGGGACCCATGGGATGGGTAACAGGCAGTATTACTTTAAAGGCTCTGCGTTTGCTCCCCCAAACTCACCAAAACTCTCAGCCCCGAGAGTGTCCACCCTTATGTCTCATCCAGCTGTGGGTCTAGATATGGTCAATCCAGGTTGCATCACAGCCCCTGAACGAATTTTGTAAGAATTTCTCTCTCTTTCACTGTCTTTGTTTCACGGGCTTTTAAAAGTAATTTATTTTTATAATGGGGTTTAGCTGCTTTTCACGGCTGTGTTTATGCCGCTTTACACCCACTTGACTCACTTCCGGAGAGATATCAATACATAGGTTTTAAGATTCTTACTAGTCAGATATATTCTTGTGCGGTGAATAGGGGGTGTTGAGTCCAGTTCACTGAGCAAGGAGTAGGTCTTTCTATTACATATTGGGTTTATGGAACGGTAGCTGAGCTCATTTGAAACCCTTGTTTTATTCATCACCCCACCTCACCTTTCCCGTTAAGCAGCCATAGTGTGTCTTCTAAACGTGTGACTCTGTTCTGTTTTGTAATTCAGTTCAAGTGTAGCGGTTTTTACATTCCCTCTATAACTGATAGCTTATGATAAGTGTCTTTTTCTGTGTGACTTATTTCACTTAGAATCGTCGTGCCTACATCTACTCATCATGCTGCTACTAGCCTTATGACATTGATTTCATGGCTGAGTGATATTCCATTGTACATAAGGACCACCACTTCTTTATCCATTTTTCTCTTTCCTGGGATATTTAAGGTGTCATGAAGTGGAGTTTCTTGTCAACAGAGCAGCCCTAAACTTTGGGGTGCCTGTGTCTTGCTGATTTTTAGTTTTCCCAATTTATACGCCCATGAGTGGAAGTGCCCTATGCGCTCTAAGCTGTGTTTTTTCGATGTTTCAGGACACACCGTACACTTCTCCAGAGTGGCTGTTGGCAATTTACATCCCGCCCATCAGCGTAGCAAGGCTCCCATTTCTCCATGGCCTGTCCTGCATTTCTGGTTTTGACACTTTTTTCAGCATGGCCCTTTTGACCGATGGGCAGCGAGACTTCTTTGTAGCGCTGATTTGCCTTTCCAGGTTGCTTGGTTGGCCAAAAAGGGCGTATGCGTTTTTTCCTGAATATATTCAGGAAAAAACGCATACGCCCTTTTTGGCCAAGGGCATCATTGTCGACGTTTTGCCGCTTTTCATGTGCTTTACAGGCGATTCGAATCGACCTCCTGAAATCTGTTTCCTGCAATTCTGCCTTGCTTTCAAA
Source organism: Balaenoptera ricei (assembly GCF_028023285.1). Lineage (NCBI taxonomy): Eukaryota > Metazoa > Chordata > Mammalia > Artiodactyla > Balaenopteridae > Balaenoptera > Balaenoptera ricei. The sequence continues at coordinate 92,013 of NW_026777695.1, forward strand.
TCCTCTTCGTTGCCTTCCCTCAATATATTTGTGAACGAGAGTTATCATTTATAACTCTGCAGGTTTGTGAATTGCAGTGCCCCTGAGCTCCATTTTTCAACTCGCTTTTTTGGGAGCTGGCCGCAAAAGCGCAGGATTGCCTCAGGCCCTCTTCTGGTTCCGGGCGGCAGGCTGAGCCTGTGGTTAATTCTTCTTCCTGATGGGAAAATAGAGTGACCTGTGCCTGTCCCAACACCTAGAGCTAGTCTCTCATTGGCTCCCCCTCTTCCCGTTCATCCTCAGGACAAATTGCAAGCTGTATGGAACAGGAGGTTAAAGGTGCTGATTCTCCAAGGAGGGAGATTGCTAGTAAAGCGGCTGGAATGGCGAACCCGAGCACAAGGAGATGAGAAATGAGGTGCGTTTTAGAAAGCTTTCCCGATCACACGGTGTACCACCTTCTGGGTTTCTCATGCATGTTTTCGATGTAGGAAGATGCCCTTGAACCTGGAGATTTGGGACCCATGGGATGGGTAACAGGCAGTATTACTTTAAAGGCTCTGCGTTTGCTCCCCAACCTCACCAAAGCTCTCAGCCCCGAGAGTGTCCACCCTTATGTCTCATCCAGCTGTGGGTCTAGATATGGTCCATCCAGGTTGCATCACAGAGCCTGAACGAATTTTGTAAGAATTTCTCTCTCTTTCACTGTCTTTGTTTCACGGGCTTTTAAAAGTAATTTATTTTTATACTGGGGTTTAGCTGCTTTTCACGGCTGAGTTTACGCTGCTTTATACCCACTTGACTCACTTCCAGAGAGATATCAATACATAGGTTTTAAGATTCTTACTAGTCAGATATATTCTTGTGCGGTGAATAGGGGGTGTTGAGTCCAGTTCACTGGGCAAGGAGTAGGTCTTTCTACTACATATTGGGTTTATGGAACGGTATCTGAGCTAATTTGAAACCCTTGTTTTATGCATCACCCCACCTCACCTTTCCCGTTAAGCAGCCATAGTGTGTTTTCTAAACGTGTGACTCTGTTCTGTTTTGTAATTCAGTTCAAGTGTAGCGGTTTTTACATTCCCTCTATAAGTGATAGCTTATGATAAGTGTCTTTTTCTGTGTGACTTATTTCACTTAGAATCGTCGTGCCTAAATCCACTCATCATGCTGCGACTAGCCTTATGACATTGATTTCATGGCTGAGTGATATTCCATTGTACATAAGGACCACCACTTCTTTATCCATTTTTCTCTTTCCTGGGATATTTAAGGTGTCATGAAGTGGAGGTTCTTGTCAACAGAGCAGCCCTAAACTTTGGGGTGCCTGTGTCTTGTTAATTTTAATTTTCCCAATTTATACGCCCATGAGTGGAAGTGCCCTATGCGCTCTAAGCTGTGTTTTTTCGATGTTTCAGGACACACCGTACACTTCTCCAGAGTGGCTGTTGGCAATTTACATCCCGCCCATCAGCGTAGCAAGGCTCCCATTTCTCCATGGCCTGTCCTGCATTTCTGGTTTTGACACTTTTTTCAGCATGGCCCTTTTGACCGATGGGCAGCGAGACTTCTTTGTAGCGCTGATTTGCCTTTCCAGGTTGCTTGGTTGGCCAAAAAGGGCGTATGCGTTTTTTCCTGAATATATTCAGGAAAAAACGCATACGCCCTTTTTGGCCAAGGGCATCATTGTCGACGTTTTGCCGCTTTTCATGTGCTTTACAGGCGATTCGAATCGACCTCCTGAAATCTGTTTCCTGCAATTCTGCCTTGCTTTCAAATCCTCTTCGTTGCCTTCCCTCAATATATTTGTGGACGAGAGTTATCATTTATAACTCTGCAGGTTTGTGAATTGCAGTGCCCCTGAGCTCCATTTTTCAACTCGCTTTTTTGGGAGCTGGCCGCAAAAGCGCAGGATTGCCTCAGGCCCTCTTCTGGTTCCGGGCGGCAGGCTGAGCCTGTGGTTAATTCTTCTTCCTGATGGGAAAATAGAGTGACCTGTGCCTGTCCCAACACCTAGAGCTAGTCTCTCATTGGCTCCCCCTCTTCCCGTTCATCCTCAGGACAAATTGCAAGCTGTACGGAACAGGAGGTTAAAGGTGCTGGTTCTCCAAGGAGGGAGATTGCTAGTAAAGCGGCTGGAATGGCGAACCCGAGCACAAGGAGTTGAGAAATGAGGTGCGTTTTAGAAAGCTTTCCCGATCACATGGTGTACCACCTTCTGGGTTTCTCATGCATGTTTTCGATGTAGGAAGATGCCCTTGAACCTGGAGATTTGGGACCCATGGGATGGGTAACAGGCAGTATTACTTTAAAGGCTCTGCGTTTGCTCCCCCAAACTCACCAAAACTCTCAGCCCCGAGAGTGTCCACCCTTATGTCTCATCCAGCTGTGGGTCTAGATATGGTCAATCCAGGTTGCATCACAGCCCCTGAACGAATTTTGTAAGAATTTCTCTCTCTTTCACTGTCTTTGTTTCACGGGCTTTTAAAAGTAATTTATTTTTATAATGGGGTTTAGCTGCTTTTCACGGCTGTGTTTATGCCGCTTTACACCCACTTGACTCACTTCCGGAGAGATATCAATACATAGGTTTTAAGATTCTTACTAGTCAGATATATTCTTGTGCGGTGAATAGGGGGTGTTGAGTCCAGTTCACTGAGCAAGGAGTAGGTCTTTCTATTACATATTGGGTTTATGGAACGGTAGCTGAGCTCATTTGAAACCCTTGTTTTATTCATCACCCCACCTCACCTTTCCCGTTAAGCAGCCATAGTGTGTCTTCTAAACGTGTGACTCTGTTCTGTTTTGTAATTCAGTTCAAGTGTAGCGGTTTTTACATTCCCTCTATAACTGATAGCTTATGATAAGTGTCTTTTTCTGTGTGACTTATTTCACTTAGAATCGTCGTGCCTACATCTACTCATCATGCTGCTACTAGCCTTATGACATTGATTTCATGGCTGAGTGATATTCCATTGTACATAAGGACCACCACTTCTTTATCCATTTTTCTCTTTCCTGGGATATTTAAGGTGTCATGAAGTGGAGTTTCTTGTCAACAGAGCAGCCCTAAACTTTGGGGTGCCTGTGTCTTGCTGATTTTTAGTTTTCCCAATTTATACGCCCATGAGTGGAAGTGCCCTATGCGCTCTAAGCTGTGTTTTTTCGATGTTTCAGGACACACCGTACACTTCTCCAGAGTGGCTGTTGGCAATTTACATCCCGCCCATCAGCGTAGCAAGGCTCCCATTTCTCCATGGCCTGTCCTGCATTTCTGGTTTTGACACTTTTTTCAGCATGGCCCTTTTGACCGATGGGCAGCGAGACTTCTTTGTAGCGCTGATTTGCCTTTCCAGGTTGCTTGGTTGGCCAAAAAGGGCGTATGCGTTTTTTCCTGAATATATTCAGGAAAAAACGCATACGCCCTTTTTGGCCAAGGGCATCATTGTCGACGTTTTGCCGCTTTTCATGTGCTTTACAGGCGATTCGAATCGACCTCCTGAAATCTGTTTCCTGCAATTCTGCCTTGCTTTCAAATCCTCTTCGTTGCCTTCCCTCAATATATTTGTGAACGAGAGTTATCATTTATAACTCTGCAGGTTTGTGAATTGCAGTGCCCCTGAGCTCCATTTTTCAACTCGCTTTTTTGGGAGCTGGCCGCAAAAGCGCAGGATTGCCTCAGGCCCTCTTCTGGTTCCGGGCGGCAGGCTGAGCCTGTGGTTAATTCTTCTTCCTGATGGGAAAATAGAGTGACCTGTGCCTGTCCCAACACCTAGAGCTAGTCTCTCATTGGCTCCCCCTCTTCCCGTTCATCCTCAGGACAAATTGCAAGCTGTACGGAACAGGAGGTTAAAGGTGCTGGTTCTCCAAGGAGGGAGATTGCTAGTAAAGCGGCTGGAATGGCGAACCCGAGCACAAGGAGATGAGAAATGAGGTGCGTTTTAGAAAGCTTTCCCGATCACACGGTGTACCACCTTCTGGGTTTCTCATGCATGTTTTCGATGTAGGAAGATGCCCTTGAACCTGGAGATTTGGGACCCATGGGATGGGTAACAGGCAGTATTACTTTAAAGGCTCTGCGTTTGCTCCCCCAACCTCACCAAAGCTCTCAGCCCCGAGAGTGTCCACCCTTATGTCTCATCCAGCTGTGGGTCTAGATATGGTCCATCCAGGTTGCATCACAGAGCCTGAACGAATTTTGTAAGAATTTCTCTCTCTTTCACTGTCTTTGTTTCACGGGCTTTTAAAAGTAATTTATTTTTATACTGGGGTTTAGCTGCTTTTCACGGCTGAGTTTACGCTGCTTTATACCCACTTGACTCACTTCCAGAGAGATATCAATACATAGGTTTTAAGATTCTTACTAGTCAGATATATTCTTGTGCGGTGAATAGGGGGTGTTGAGTCCAGTTCACTGGGCAAGGAGTAGGTCTTTCTACTACATATTGGGTTTATGGAACGGTATCTGAGCTAATTTGAAACCCTTGTTTTATGCATCACCCCACCTCACCTTTCCCGTTAAGCAGCCATAGTGTGTTTTCTAAACGTGTGACTCTGTTCTGTTTTGTAATTCAGTTCAAGTGTAGCGGTTTTTACATTCCCTCTATAAGTGATAGCTTATGATAAGTGTCTTTTTCTGTGTGACTTATTTCACTTAGAATCGTCGTGCCTAAATCCACTCATCATGCTGCGACTAGCCTTATGACATTGATTTCATGGCTGAGTGATATTCCATTGTACATAAGGACCACCACTTCTTTATCCATTTTTCTCTTTCCTGGGATATTTAAGGTGTCATGAAGTGGAGGTTCTTGTCAACAGAGCAGCCCTAAACTTTGGGGTGCCTGTGTCTTGTTAATTTTAATTTTCCCAATTTATACGCCCATGAGTGGAAGTGCCCTATGCGCTCTAAGCTGTGTTTTTTCGATGTTTCAGGACACACCGTACACTTCTCCAGAGTGGCTGTTGGCAATTTACATCCCGCCCATCAGCGTAGCAAGGCTCCCATTTCTCCATGGCCTGTCCTGCATTTCTGGTTTTGACACTTTTTTCAGCATGGCCCTTTTGACCGATGGGCAGCGAGACTTCTTTGTAGCGCTGATTTGCCTTTCCAGGTTGCTTGGTTGGCCAAAAAGGGCGTATGCGTTTTTTCCTGAATATATTCAGGAAAAAACGCATACGCCCTTTTTGGCCAAGGGCATCATTGTCGACGTTTTGCCGCTTTTCATGTGCTTTACAGGCGATTCGAATCGACCTCCTGAAATCTGTTTCCTGCAATTCTGCCTTGCTTTCAAATCCTCTTCGTTGCCTTCCCTCAATATATTTGTGGACGAGAGTTATCATTTATAACTCTGCAGGTTTGTGAATTGCAGTGCCCCTGAGCTCCATTTTTCAACTCGCTTTTTTGGGAGCTGGCCGCAAAAGCGCAGGATTGCCTCAGGCCCTCTTCTGGTTCCGGGCGGCAGGCTGAGCCTGTGGTTAATTCTTCTTCCTGATGGGAAAATAGAGTGACCTGTGCCTGTCCCAACACCTAGAGCTAGTCTCTCATTGGCTCCCCCTCTTCCCGTTCATCCTCAGGACAAATTGCAAGCTGTACGGAACAGGAGGTTAAAGGTGCTGGTTCTCCAAGGAGGGAGATTGCTAGTAAAGCGGCTGGAATGGCGAACCCGAGCACAAGGAGTTGAGAAATGAGGTGCGTTTTAGAAAGCTTTCCCGATCACATGGTGTACCACCTTCTGGGTTTCTCATGCATGTTTTCGATGTAGGAAGATGCCCTTGAACCTGGAGATTTGGGACCCATGGGATGGGTAACAGGCAGTATTACTTTAAAGGCTCTGCGTTTGCTCCCCCAAACTCACCAAAACTCTCAGCCCCGAGAGTGTCCACCCTTATGTCTCATCCAGCTGTGGGTCTAGATATGGTCAATCCAGGTTGCATCACAGCCCCTGAACGAATTTTGTAAGAATTTCTCTCTCTTTCACTGTCTTTGTTTCACGGGCTTTTAAAAGTAATTTATTTTTATAATGGGGTTTAGCTGCTTTTCACGGCTGTGTTTATGCCGCTTTACACCCACTTGACTCACTTCCGGAGAGATATCAATACATAGGTTTTAAGATTCTTACTAGTCAGATATATTCTTGTGCGGTGAATAGGGGGTGTTGAGTCCAGTTCACTGAGCAAGGAGTAGGTCTTTCTATTACATATTGGGTTTATGGAACGGTAGCTGAGCTCATTTGAAACCCTTGTTTTATTCATCACCCCACCTCACCTTTCCCGTTAAGCAGCCATAGTGTGTCTTCTAAACGTGTGACTCTGTTCTGTTTTGTAATTCAGTTCAAGTGTAGCGGTTTTTACATTCCCTCTATAACTGATAGCTTATGATAAGTGTCTTTTTCTGTGTGACTTATTTCACTTAGAATCGTCGTGCCTACATCTACTCATCATGCTGCTACTAGCCTTATGACATTGATTTCATGGCTGAGTGATATTCCATTGTACATAAGGACCACCACTTCTTTATCCATTTTTCTCTTTCCTGGGATATTTAAGGTGTCATGAAGTGGAGTTTCTTGTCAACAGAGCAGCCCTAAACTTTGGGGTGCCTGTGTCTTGCTGATTTTTAGTTTTCCCAATTTATACGCCCATGAGTGGAAGTGCCCTATGCGCTCTAAGCTGTGTTTTTTCGATGTTTCAGGACACACCGTACACTTCTCCAGAGTGGCTGTTGGCAATTTACATCCCGCCCATCAGCGTAGCAAGGCTCCCATTTCTCCATGGCCTGTCCTGCATTTCTGGTTTTGACACTTTTTTCAGCATGGCCCTTTTGACCGATGGGCAGCGAGACTTCTTTGTAGCGCTGATTTGCCTTTCCAGGTTGCTTGGTTGGCCAAAAAGGGCGTATGCGTTTTTTCCTGAATATATTCAGGAAAAAACGCATACGCCCTTTTTGGCCAAGGGCATCATTGTCGACGTTTTGCCGCTTTTCATGTGCTTTACAGGCGATTCGAATCGACCTCCTGAAATCTGTTTCCTGCAATTCTGCCTTGCTTTCAAATCCTCTTCGTTGCCTTCCCTCAATATATTTGTGAACGAGAGTTATCATTTATAACTCTGCAGGTTTGTGAATTGCAGTGCCCCTGAGCTCCATTTTTCAACTCGCTTTTTTGGGAGCTGGCCGCAAAAGCGCAGGATTGCCTCAGGCCCTCTTCTGGTTCCGGGCGGCAGGCTGAGCCTGTGGTTAATTCTTCTTCCTGATGGGAAAATAGAGTGACCTGTGCCTGTCCCAACACCTAGAGCTAGTCTCTCATTGGCTCCCCCTCTTCCCGTTCATCCTCAGGACAAATTGCAAGCTGTACGGAACAGGAGGTTAAAGGTGCTGGTTCTCCAAGGAGGGAGATTGCTAGTAAAGCGGCTGGAATGGCGAACCCGAGCACAAGGAGATGAGAAATGAGGTGCGTTTTAGAAAGCTTTCCCGATCACACGGTGTACCACCTTCTGGGTTTCTCATGCATGTTTTCGATGTAGGAAGATGCCCTTGAACCTGGAGATTTGGGACCCATGGGATGGGTAACAGGCAGTATTACTTTAAAGGCTCTGCGTTTGCTCCCCCAACCTCACCAAAGCTCTCAGCCCCGAGAGTGTCCACCCTTATGTCTCATCCAGCTGTGGGTCTAGATATGGTCCATCCAGGTTGCATCACAGAGCCTGAACGAATTTTGTAAGAATTTCTCTCTCTTTCACTGTCTTTGTTTCACGGGCTTTTAAAAGTAATTTATTTTTATACTGGGGTTTAGCTGCTTTTCACGGCTGAGTTTACGCTGCTTTATACCCACTTGACTCACTTCCAGAGAGATATCAATACATAGGTTTTAAGATTCTTACTAGTCAGATATATTCTTGTGCGGTGAATAGGGGGTGTTGAGTCCAGTTCACTGGGCAAGGAGTAGGTCTTTCTACTACATATTGGGTTTATGGAACGGTATCTGAGCTCATTTGAAACCCTTGTTTTATGCATCACCCCACCTCACCTTTCCCGTTAAGCAGCCATAGTGTGTTTTCTAAACGTGTGACTCTGTTCTGTTTTGTAATTCAGTTCAAGTGTAGCGGTTTTTACATTCCCTCTATAAGTGATAGCTTATGATAAGTGTCTTTTTCTGTGTGACTTATTTCACTTAGAATCGTCGTGCCTAAATCCACTCATCATGCTGCGACTAGCCTTATGACATTGATTTCATGGCTGAGTGATATTCCATTGTACATAAGGACCACCACTTCTTTATCCATTTTTCTCTTTCCTGGGATATTTAAGGTGTCATGAAGTGGAGGTTCTTGTCAACAGAGCAGCCCTAAACTTTGGGGTGCCTGTGTCTTGTTAATTTTAATTTTCCCAATTTATACGCCCATGAGTGGAAGTGCCCTATGCGCTCTAAGCTGTGTTTTTTCGATGTTTCAGGACACACCGTACACTTCTCCAGAGTGGCTGTTGGCAATTTACATCCCGCCCATCAGCGTAGCAAGGCTCCCATTTCTCCATGGCCTGTCCTGCATTTCTGGTTTTGACACTTTTTTCAGCATGGCCCTTTTGACCGATGGGCAGCGAGACTTCTTTGTAGCGCTGATTTGCCTTTCCAGGTTGCTTGGTTGGCCAAAAAGGGCGTATGCGTTTTTTCCTGAATATATTCAGGAAAAAACGCATACGCCCTTTTTGGCCAAGGGCATCATTGTCGACGTTTTGCCGCTTTTCATGTGCTTTACAGGCGATTCGAATCGACCTCCTGAAATCTGTTTCCTGCAATTCTGCCTTGCTTTCAAATCCTCTTCGTTGCCTTCCCTCAATATATTTGTGGACGAGAGTTATCATTTATAACTCTGCAGGTTTGTGAATTGCAGTGCCCCTGAGCTCCATTTTTCAACTCGCTTTTTTGGGAGCTGGCCGCAAAAGCGCAGGATTGCCTCAGGCCCTCTTCTGGTTCCGGGCGGCAGGCTGAGCCTGTGGTTAATTCTTCTTCCTGATGGGAAAATAGAGTGACCTGTGCCTGTCCCAACACCTAGAGCTAGTCTCTCATTGGCTCCCCCTCTTCCCGTTCATCCTCAGGACAAATTGCAAGCTGTACGGAACAGGAGGTTAAAGGTGCTGGTTCTCCAAGGAGGGAGATTGCTAGTAAAGCGGCTGGAATGGCGAACCCGAGCACAAGGAGTTGAGAAATGAGGTGCGTTTTAGAAAGCTTTCCCGATCACATGGTGTACCACCTTCTGGGTTTCTCATGCATGTTTTCGATGTAGGAAGATGCCCTTGAACCTGGAGATTTGGGACCCATGGGATGGGTAACAGGCAGTATTACTTTAAAGGCTCTGCGTTTGCTCCCCCAAACTCACCAAAACTCTCAGCCCCGAGAGTGTCCACCCTTATGTCTCATCCAGCTGTGGGTCTAGATATGGTCAATCCAGGTTGCATCACAGCCCCTGAACGAATTTTGTAAGAATTTCTCTCTCTTTCACTGTCTTTGTTTCACGGGCTTTTAAAAGTAATTTATTTTTATAATGGGGTTTAGCTGCTTTTCACGGCTGTGTTTATGCCGCTTTACACCCACTTGACTCACTTCCGGAGAGATATCAATACATAGGTTTTAAGATTCTTACTAGTCAGATATATTCTTGTGCGGTGAATAGGGGGTGTTGAGTCCAGTTCACTGAGCAAGGAGTAGGTCTTTCTATTACATATTGGGTTTATGGAACGGTAGCTGAGCTCATTTGAAACCCTTGTTTTATTCATCACCCCACCTCACCTTTCCCGTTAAGCAGCCATAGTGTGTCTTCTAAACGTGTGACTCTGTTCTGTTTTGTAATTCAGTTCAAGTGTAGCGGTTTTTACATTCCCTCTATAACTGATAGCTTATGATAAGTGTCTTTTTCTGTGTGACTTATTTCACTTAGAATCGTCGTGCCTACATCTACTCATCATGCTGCTACTAGCCTTATGACATTGATTTCATGGCTGAGTGATATTCCATTGTACATAAGGACCACCACTTCTTTATCCATTTTTCTCTTTCCTGGGATATTTAAGGTGTCATGAAGTGGAGTTTCTTGTCAACAGAGCAGCCCTAAACTTTGGGGTGCCTGTGTCTTGCTGATTTTTAGTTTTCCCAATTTATACGCCCATGAGTGGAAGTGCCCTATGCGCTCTAAGCTGTGTTTTTTCGATGTTTCAGGACACACCGTACACTTCTCCAGAGTGGCTGTTGGCAATTTACATCCCGCCCATCAGCGTAGCAAGGCTCCCATTTCTCCATGGCCTGTCCTGCATTTCTGGTTTTGACACTTTTTTCAGCATGGCCCTTTTGACCGATGGGCAGCGAGACTTCTTTGTAGCGCTGATTTGCCTTTCCAGGTTGCTTGGTTGGCCAAAAAGGGCGTATGCGTTTTTTCCTGAATATATTCAGGAAAAAACGCATACGCCCTTTTTGGCCAAGGGCATCATTGTCGACGTTTTGCCGCTTTTCATGTGCTTTACAGGCGATTCGAATCGACCTCCTGAAATCTGTTTCCTGCAATTCTGCCTTGCTTTCAAATCCTCTTCGTTGCCTTCCCTCAATATATTTGTGGACGAGAGTTATCATTTATAACTCTGCAGGTTTGTGAATTGCAGTGCCCCTGAGCTCCATTTTTCAACTCGCTTTTTTGGGAGCTGGCCGCAAAAGCGCAGGATTGCCTCAGGCCCTCTTCTGGTTCCGGGCGGCAGGCTGAGCCTGTGGTTAATTCTTCTTCCTGATGGGAAAATAGAGTGACCTGTGCCTGTCCCAACACCTAGAGCTAGTCTCTCATTGGCTCCCCCTCTTCCCGTTCATCCTCAGGACAAATTGCAAGCTGTATGGAACAGGAGGTTAAAGGTGCTGATTCTCCAAGGAGGGAGATTGCTAGTAAAGCGGCTGGAATGGCGAACCCGAGCACAAGGAGTTGAGAAATGAGGTGCGTTTTAGAAAGCTTTCCCGATCACACGGTGTACCACCTTCTGGGTTTCTCATGCAGGTTTTCGATGTAGGAAGATGCCCTTAAACCTGGAGATTTGGGACCCATGGGATGGGTAACAGGCAGTATTACTTTAAAGGCTCTGCGTTTGCTCCCCCAACCTCACCAAAGCTCTCAGCCCCGAGAGTGTCCACCCTTATGTCTCATCCAGCTGTGGGTCTAGATATGGTCAATCCAGGTTGCATCACAGAGCCTGAACGAATTTTGTAAGAATTTCTCTCTCTTTCACTGTCTTTGTTTCACGGGCTTTTAAAAGTAATTTATTTTTATACTGGGGTTTAGCTGCTTTTCACGGCTGAGTTTACGCTGCTTTATACCCACTTGACTCACTTCCAGAGAGATATCAATACATAGGTTTTAAGATTCTTACTAGTCAGATATATTCTTGTGCGGTGAATAGGGGGTGTTGAGTCCAGTTCACTGGGCAAGTAGTAGGTCTTTCTACTACATATTGGGTTTATGGAACGGTATCTGAGCTAATTTGAAACCCTTGTTTTATGCATCACCCCACCTCACCTTTCCCGTTAAGCAGCCATAGTGTGTCTTCTAAACGTGTGACTCTGTTCTGTTTTGTAATTCAGTTCAAGTGTAGCGGTTTTTACATTCCCTCTATAACTGATAGCTTATGATAAGTGTCTTTTTCTGTGTGACTTATTTCACTTAGAATCGTCGTGCCTAAATCCACTCATCATGCTGCGACTAGCCTTATGACATTGATTTCATGGCTGAGTGATATTCCATTGTACATAAGGACCACCACTTCTTTATCCATTTTTCTCTTTCCAGGGATATTTAAGGTGTCATGAAGTGGAGGTTCTTGTCAACAGAGCAGCCCTAAACTTTGGGGTGCCTGTGTCTTGTTAATTTTAATTTTCCCAATTTATACGCCCATGAGTGGAAGTGCCCTATGCGCTCTAAGCTGTGTTTTTTCGATGTTTCAGGACACACCGTACACTTCTCCAGAGTGGCTGTTGGCAATTTACATCCCGCCCATCAGCGTAGCAAGGCTCCCATTTCTCCATGGCCTGTCCTGCATTTCTGGTTTTGACACTTTTTTCAGCATGGCCCTTTTGACCGATGGGCAGCGAGACTTCTTTGTAGCGCTGATTTGCCTTTCCAGGTTGCTTGGTTGGCCAAAAAGGGCGTATGCGTTTTTTCCTGAATATATTCAGGAAAAAACGCATACGCCCTTTTTGGCCAAGGGCATCATTGTCGACGTTTTGCCGCTTTTCATGTGCTTTACAGGCGATTCGAATCGACCTCCTGAAATCTGTTTCCTGCAATTCTGCCTTGCTTTCAAATCCTCTTCGTTGCCTTCCCTCAATATATTTGTGGACGAGAGTTATCATTTATAACTCTGCAGGTTTGTGAATTGCAGTGCCCCTGAGCTCCATTTTTCAACTCGCTTTTTTGGGAGCTGGCCGCAAAAGCGCAGGATTGCCTCAGGCCCTCTTCTGGTTCCGGGCGGCAGGCTGAGCCTGTGGTTAATTCTTCTTCCTGATGGGAAAATAGAGTGACCTGTGCCTGTCCCAACACCTAGAGCTAGTCTCTCATTGGCTCCCCCTCTTCCCGTTCATCCTCAGGACAAATTGCAAGCTGTATGGAACAGGAGGTTAAAGGTGCTGGTTCTCCAAGGAGGGAGATTGCTAGTAAAGCGGCTGGAATGGCGAACCCGAGCACAAGGAGTTGAGAAATGAGGTGCGTTTTAGAAAGCTTTCCCGATCACATGGTGTACCACCTTCTGGGTTTCTCATGCATGTTTTCGATGTAGGAAGATGCCCTTGAACCTGGAGATTTGGGACCCATGGGATGGGTAACAGGCAGTATTACTTTAAAGGCTCTGCGTTTGCTCCCCCAAACTCACCAAACCTCTCAGCCCCGAGAGTGTCCACCCTTATGTCTCATCCAGCTGTGGGTCTAGATATGGTCAATCCAGGTTGCATCACAGCCCCTGAACGAATTTTGTAAGAATTTCTCTCTCTTTCACTGTCTTTGTTTCACGGGCTTTTAAAAGTAATTTATTTTTATAATGGGTTTTAGCTGCTTTTCACGGCTGTGTTTATGCCGCTTTACACCCACTTGACTCACTTCCAGAGAGATATCAATACATAGGTTTTAAGATTCTTACTAGTCAGATATATTCTTGTGCGGTGAATAGGGGGTGTTCAGTCCAGTTCACTGAGCAAGGAGTAGGTCTTTCTATTACATATTGGGTTTATGGAACGGTAGCTGAGCTCATTTGAAACCCTTGTTTTATTCATCACCCCACCTCACCTTTCCCGTTAAGCAGCCATAGTGTGTCTTCTAAACGTGTGACTCTGTTCTGTTTTGTAATTCAGTTCAAGTGTAGCGGTTTTTACATTCCCTCTATAACTGATAGCTTATGATAAGTGTCTTTTTCTGTGTGACTTATTTCACTTAGAATCGTCGTGCCTACATCTACTCATCATGCTGCTACTAGCCTTATGACATTGATTTCATGGCTGAGTGATATTCCATTGTACATAAGGGCCACCACTTCTTTATCCATTTTTCTCTTTCCAGGGATATTTAAGGTGTCATGAAGTGGAGGTTCTTGTCAACAGAGCAGCCCTAAACTTTGGGGTGCCTGTGTCTTGCTGATTTTTAGTTTTCCCAATTTATACGCCCATGAGTGGAAGTGCCCTATGCGCTCTAAGCTGTGTTTTTTCGATGTTTCAGGACACACCGTACACTTCTCCAGGGTGGCTGTTGGCAATTTACATCCCGCCCATCAGCGTAGCAAGGCTCCCATTTCTCCATGGCCTGTCCTGCATTTCTGGTTTTGACACTTTTTTCAGCATGGCCCTTTTGACCGATGGGCAGCGAGACTTCTTTGTAGCGCTGATTTGCCTTTCCAGGTTGCTTGGTTGGCCAAAAAGGGCGTATGCGTTTTTTCCTGAATATATTCAGGAAAAAACGCATACGCCCTTTTTGGCCAAGGGCATCATTGTCGACGTTTTGCCGCTTTTCATGTGCTTTACAGGCGATTCGAATCGACCTCCTGAAATCTGTTTCCTGCAATTCTGCCTTGCTTTCAAATCCTCTTCGTTGCCTTCCCTCAATATATTTGTGGACGAGAGTTATCATTTATAACTCTGCAGGTTTGTGAATTGCAGTGCCCCTGAGCTCCATTTTTCAACTCGCTTTTTTGGGAGCTGGCCGCAAAAGCGCAGGATTGCCTCAGGCCCTCTTCTGGTTCTGGGCGGCAGGCTGAGCCTGTGGTTAATTCTTCTTCCTGATGGGAAAATAGAGTGACCTGTGCCTGTCCCAACACCTAGAGCTAGTCTCTCATTGGCTCCCCCTCTTCCTGTTCATCCTCAGGACAAATTGCAAGCTGTATGGAACAGGAGGTTAAAGGTGCTGATTCTCCAAGTAGGGAGATTGCTAGTAAAGTAGCTGGAATGGCAAACCCGAGCACAAGGAGATGAGAAATGAGGTGCGTTTTAGAAACCTTTCCCGATCACACGGTGTACCACCTTCTGGGTTTCTCATGCATGTTTTCGATGTAGGAAGATACCCTTGAACCTGGAGATTTGGGACCCATGGGATGGGTAACAGGCAGTATTACTTTAAAGGCTCTGCGTTTGCTCCCCCAACCTCACCAAACCTCTCAGCCCCAATAGTGTCCACCCTTATATCTCATCCAGCTTTGGGTCTATATATGGTCAATCCAGGTTGCATCACATCCCTTGAACGAATTTTGTAACATTTTCTTTCAGTGTCTTTTTTTTGTCTTTTTTAAAATTTATTTTTATCATTTGGTAAAGGTGATTTTCAAAGCTGTCTTTCTTGCTCCTGCACATCCACTTGTTTCACTTACAGAGAGACATTCGTAAATTCTTTTAACATTCTTACCCGTCGTATATATTCTTTTCTGGTGACTAGATTGTGCTGAGTCCACTTCTTGAGCTATAGAGTAGATTTTGTCGATTACCTGTTTGGTCTTTGGAACGGTATCTGTGTTAATTTCAACCCTCTGGTTTATATCTCACCCCACCCCACCTTTCCACTTTATCAGCCATAAGTGTGTTTTGTAAATGTGTGACCCTGTTTCTGTTTTGTAATTTAGTTCATGTGTAACCATTTTTATATTCCACCTATAAATAGTATCTTGTGCCAAGTGTGTTTTTGTGTCTGACTTTTGTCACTTAGAATGATCTTATCTAAGTCCACTCGAGTTGCTGCAACTGGCCTTATTTCATTGGTTTCATGGCTGAGTACTATTCCATTGTAAATAAGTACCATATTGTCTTTATCCATTTTTTCTTTCCAAGGACATTTATATTGTTTCCAAGTCGAGGATCCTGCAAAAGTGCTGCAGTAATAGTTAAAGTTCCTGTGTCCTATCGATTTATGGTTATCTCGAAATATATCCCCAGGAGTGGTAGTGCCGTATGCTCTGTAACTCTATTGTTTTTTAATTAAGTAAGTAAGTAATTTTGCGTGTGTTGGGTCTTCGTTATTTCATGTGGGGTTTCTCTAGTTGCAGGAAGTTGGGGCTACTCTTCGTTGAAGTGCGTGGGCTTCTCATTGCCGTGGCTTCTCTTCTTGCAGAGCACTGGCTTTAGGCACCAGGCTTCAGTAGTTGTGGCTCACGGGCTCTAGAGCACAGGCTCAGTAGTTGTCATGCATTGGCTTAGTTGCTCCGTAGCATGTGTTATCTTTCTGGACTAGGGCTCAACCCCGTGTCCTCTGCCTTGGCAGTTGGATTTTTAACGTCTGCACCACCAGGAAGTCCCTGTAGCTCTATTTTTTAGAATTTTTAGGAAACATCATACCCTTCTCCAGCGTGGCTGTTAGCAATTGACATTCCCACCATCAGCGTAGCAGGGTTCCATTTTCTCCACATCCTCTCCTCCATTTGTTGTTTTTACACTTTGTGAAGTTGGCCATTCTGACTGGGGCAAAGTGCTACATCTTTGTCGTGTTGATTTGTGTTTCCTGCATATTTGCTTGGCCACAAAGGTCGTATGGGTTTCAACCTGTACACCCTTTTTGGCCAACTGAATCACAGGCAATATTGAGCAGCTTTCATGTGCTTTAACGGCAAGTCCAATCTACCTCTTGCAATCCGGTTCCTGCAATTCTGCCTTGTTTTCAAGTTCTTTTCAGTTACTTACCCCAAGACATTTTTCTACGATAGTTTTCACTTACAAGTTTGCAGTCGTTGTGGATTGCAGTGCCCCTGAGCAAGTGTCTTCAACTTCTTTCTGGAACCGGCCACAAAGTGGCAGGATTGCTTCAAGCCCCATTCTGGTTACAGGGGCAGCCTGAGCCTTTGGGAAATTCCTCTTCCTGATTGGAAATTAGAGTGTCATGTGCTGTCCAAATACGTAGAGCTTATTTCTCATTCCTTCCCCCCTTTTCCCTTTCATCCTCCCGACAAATTCCAAGCCTTGAACGACCAGCTATTGAGTGTGCTGACTTCCCCAGGTGGGGAAACTCTAAGGAAAGAGGCTGGAGCAGGGAACCCTCCCCCAGGACATGTGGAGATAAGGTGACTTTTCCAAACTCTTCCTGCCCATATGGCCCCCCATCCTCTGGGGTTCTGTCTGGACATCCCGTGGTTTCCAGCAGTGCGGTGCTCTGGCGCCGCCCTGCAGGGAGCAGGCCTGCTACCCGCGCCTACAGCGCCGCCTGCTGGTCTCTTCGTCCTCCCATCAGGCACAGTCTTCACCTTCCCCGCTGCCTCGGATCCTCTGTCTCCTCACTGTCCTGTGATCAGTTCCTCCTCCCCACCGCCATCACCCCCCACTCCACACCCCTCCTCCAGCCTCAGGGATGACCCAGGACTGGGCTCCCCGCCTGCCCACCCTTGGTCTGTGTCCTCAATCCACCTGTGCAGACAGGTGAGGGTTCCCTCCAGAGGCTCCCAAACACTTCACCCCTACATCCTCACCGGGGTCGGCCCACGTCCTGTCGGGATGTTCCACCCTCACCAAGCCCCCGACTACATGCCAAGGGCAGGCATCAGGCCTGCTGCGTGCACTGCTGTGTGTCCTGCTGTATACACAGGCATGACCCTGCCCCAGGGGGCAGGAAAGGCAGCCTTACCTCGGGATGTGGGGAGAGGGGCTGCCCACAGGGCGGCCGTCAGCTCTCGGCTCACCAGGCAAGGGCAGCCGGGTTCTCGCTCCTCGGACCCTTTCTCACCCAGCCTGACCATGAGCCGGCTTTGTTCCCACCCACATTGTCCCTCCATTGGCCTCGCTCTTGGGAGCAGAGCAGGACAGTGTGGTCTGTGGTTACAGGCTGAGACACACAGACACTTGCTGAGCCGCGTGCACCCATGCTGACCACACGGAAAGGACACTGTACCAGGGCCTGTGTGGTGTGGGTTCACCTGCCCACAGAGAGGCCGGGCCTCTGTCCTGGCTCTAGGAGGTCACCTTGAGTCTGACGGGAGTGTCCGTGCTCCGTGGGCCTCACTCCAGGCTGGTCTGTGCTGACGGCGTGATACACGGTGGGGCTTCCTGAGTCGCCCCTGGGGGCTGGAGGCCAAGGTCAGGCACATAGTGGTCCCCACATTGATGTGACAGACCCCAATAAACCCTGCACTTCAGGACTCAGGTGGGCTTCCCTGGGTTGCCACAGCCAAGGAAGCTGGACCCTGCTCATCCCCCCATCCTTGCTGATTTTAACTTGCATCCTTCAGCATAATAAACCCTGAGTATAACATCCTCAGGGAATTCTGGGAGCCTCCAAGAAAAAAGAAGCTGGGGAGGGGGTCTCTGGGTCCCCGATTCTGCAGGTGGGGTCAGAAGTCTGTGGGGAGGATCTTGGAGCCCTGGAATCTGAAGGGCCCCTCTACCAGGGGAGGGTAGGAGACCTCGGGTGGAAGTTTAACTGAGTCCAAGGCCCTCCTGGGTAGGAGGCATCCTAGCCCCGGGGATCCTGAAGAGGCCGGCTCCCTCCTCCCCTCCGCCCCCAGGCCTGGTCTCTGCTCTTGAGAAATTCCCTAGGGTGGGGTCCTGGTGCTGGAGGTGCCCCGATGCTGTGGCCTCCTGAGCCTCCAGGGAGGATAATGGGAGTGGGGGAAGACTTGTTCACAGAAAGGGAGCTTCTGCCGGAACAAAGCCTGGGTCTGCTGCCCACGACCCCAGGTGCACTGGGGCAGGAACGTGAGAGCGAGGCTCCTCCCCTCCCGAGACACCCAGGACACATGGGCGCTGGGCGCTGGACTCCCACACAATATTAAATCTCCCACGCAGGCCTGTTGGGTGAGACACTATTTAAAGACTATTAATGGGGCCAGGGGGGCCCAGAGGGTGAGGCTGATGTGGGGAGAGTTGGAAAATCACCCAAGGACACGCTCTCCCTGCAGCGATCCCCCAGGTGAGCCCAGGTAGAGGTGGACCCCTGAAGTCAGAGCCCACATCCTGGGTTTTTGGGGGACAAATAGCCAAGCAACCCCAGTCCTTGCCTTCACCTGCTGCAGTTAGGGCCTGCCCTGTCTTCTTCATGGTCGAATTCTCACCCCTCCCAGAAGCCCTCTTGGGGGTTAATGCGATGGGGGTGTCCATGGCAGGACCGGAGGGTCTGTGGTGGGCTGGAGGCCACGGGGCAGGCAGGAGGGCTCCCACCCATCCTGCCGGTCCCCACCTCCTGGTCACAGGCCCGCACAGAGTCCACCAGGCTGTGGATGTGGTAGAAGGTGCAGAGGTCCGGGGACTGGTCCAGCCCATGCAGGTGTCTGACCACCGAGCGGTCAGTGTGGAGTGTTCACAGGGAGCCCTGGCCATGCTTGCACCCTCCCGGGAAGGACACGTCAGCGTGGTCCCTGGAATGACCGGGAGGTCAGCCGCAGCGCCCCCCATCCAACCTCACTGTTACCACCAGAAACAAGAGGCAACTCCGTGCAGAAAGACAGAACATCACCAGCCTGATGCTGTCCTGAGGAAGGTCGGCTGGCATCTGGGAACTGGGTGCTATAGTGGGTTGAATGGGGGCCCCCCAGAAGTTATGTCCACGTCATGCCCCCCAGAATCTGAGAATGGAACCTCATTTGGAAGTAAGGTCTTTTCAGGTATAAATTAGTTACGGATCTGAAGATGAGGTCATCCTGGATCAGGGTGGCCCTAAATCAGGGACAGTGTCCTTCTAAGGGACAAGCGGAGAGACACAGACACACAGGAGACACCATGTGAAGACGGAGGTAGAGATGGGATGGATGCGGCCACAAGCCCAGGGATGTCTGGAGCCCCCAGAAGCTGGAAGAGGCAGGCAGGACCCTCCCCTGGAGCCTCCGGAGGGAGCACGGCCCTGGGACACCTTGATCTCAGACGTCTGGCCTCCAGGACTGAGAGACGACAGGTTTCTGTTGCTCTGAGCCTCCGTTTGTGGTCGTTTGTCACAGCTGCCCCGGGAAGCTAATGCAGCTGGTGAGCAGCTCCCTGCCCTGATCTAAACCCTCCCGTCTCCCGTTAGGGGCAGCCCCCTGCGCCCGTGCTGTTTGCACAAACCATTTGGTTCATGCTGAGCCCTGGCTCCCCTTCTGGGCACTGGCATTTTGGAGGGTGAGGGCAGACAACACCACGTGACCAGCCCCGAGCCAGGTTCCAAGCCTCTAGTGAGCTTCCCTGGGGGGATGGGGGTGCGGGTAACTGTCATGGTTCTGGCCTTCGTCGCTGGGGGAAGAGACACCCTAGAGACCCTCGAGGGAAGGAGTGGGCATGAAGGGTCATGAGGTGACCGGAGCAGGGGCCCTCCCTCCCGTGCATCCCTACTGTGTGCTGTGACCCATCTCAGCTGTGAGCACACAAGCCACAAGCATGTGCTGGGTCCTGTGAGCCTCCCAGCCAGTCCCTGAAGGTGAGGGCGGCCCTGCAGACCCCAGCCCTTTCCTCCACGTCTAGTAGGTGGAAGACCCACTTCTCCTTGCCATTCCAGAAGCGGTTCTGGGGCTGTCCTGGGAGGGCTTCTGGGGTTATGCGGGCTGAGCCCCTGTTGCTAAGTCCCCACTTCCCCACAAGAACGTCCAGAGCAAGCTGTTTGCCCTGTTGCCTGAATGCTCCCCACCAGTTTTCTCAGGAAAGAATCAGGGGTTTCTGTAGCAGCATCTGCAGGCAGCTCTGCATCTGGGCCCACGTTCACATCTTCTGTGTAAACACCGAGAACATTCCCTGACACGTGCCCCAGCTGACCACCTCCACATGCCGACCACAGGCCCCAGTGCGGGCGTCAGAATGACCGCCCGTCTCAGCCTCCTCCTCTTGTTGTCAGAGCTGCTCCAGGCCCTGCTCAGAACCCGTGGACCCACCTTTCACAGGGCTGTCCTCCACTCCCCAACTTCAGCAGGAGTTCACCTAAGTATTTAAGTTAAGGGGTCCAGAGATAAGAAAGGAAACTACAAACAAACAGATGGAACCAGCTGGGACCAAGATGGCAACGAATGTGACCTCCAACAGACCCTGAGTCTCCTCACAGGTTGAATTGACTATATCAGCATATTAAGTGACACGCCTACCGGTGGCCATGACTGGACATGAAGGACCAAAACTGGGTGAAAGGAGGTGGTACCCCACTCGCTTGGGAAAAGCCCCGCCCCTTCCCCGGAAGGCCTCTTCATCCCCATCATTAGCCGCACTCCTCCTCCCTTTGTCTTTACTCTTTCAAATTAAACCACTCTCTCCAGGAGGCCGAGAAGTTGGTCTGTGAACTTAGTTCCCGCTTCTCCATTCTTTGGCCACTGAACAGAGTCTGTGCTGTGGTGGTCTCAGCTTTGGTTTTGTTATTTGCCTACTTGAACCCACATGGAAAAAGGAGACCTTCCCCGCTGAGGCAGAGCGCCTCGCCAGGCTCGGACCCGAGCAGGGTCCATGTGACTTCACTTGGTAACAGTCTGTAAGGGGACGGTGGTCTCTGCCCGGGGGTGGGGGGAGGGAACACGTACAGCCACAGCACCGGCTCCGTGGACGGCACGGCCCCTCATGGGCCTGGACCGTGTGCTCTCGTCCCCCCACGCCTGACACCCCCTGACAGTCATGACGCGGTGACACTGGCTGCTGGGCCTCCAGTCAGGAGGGACCAGAGGCTGCACTTGGTGCCAGATCAGACATGCCTTTTCACGGGAAGGGGACATAGGAGATATTAGGACTTTGTGTCTAGAAAACAAACCAAGCGGCTAGAAGGTGATCTGAGCTGTGGACGTGAAACCCACGTGTGAGGTGAGAGCTCCCACTGGACACTGGCTTGGAAGCTTCCGCACAGGGGATGACCAAACCAGTGCTTCCCGCCCGACCCCTCCAGGCCTCCCTGGCGTGCACGGCTGGACCTGCTCTCATCAGGCTCCCCGACCCGGAACCTGAAGGTCTGATGCTGGCAGGGCGTGGGGACGCGAGTGGTCACCCCACCAACGCTGCTCGGCTCCTCCTCCCCAGTGACCAGGGGAGGGAAGCCCCGTGGAGTCTGAGGCCCGGCACAGGCAAAGCTTGTTGCACCCCCTCCTCGGGACCCCCGGCCCCGCCCTGCTTCCTCAGCCCACCGTCTGCCCCTCCCAGTGCCCACGTCACACCGACCCACATTCCTGGTGTGGACGTCCATGTACACAAGCTGCTCCGTGTTCTCTTCCCACATGGGACACCCCCATCCCTGCTTCTCCCTAATGACGGCCTGGACCTCGAATGTTCTGGGCAGGAAGAGGGCCGAGGAGGAGGCCGGCCTGTCCCATCTGCCTCCTGGGGGTCCAGACACAGGGCTCAGGGGCTGCTGGGCCTTGAGGTCTGGACGCTTCCAGGTGTGGGATGAAACTGCCACTGCCCGCTGGAGCTGCTCCTTCCGAGATTCAGGAAACCGGGGGACCCACCGAACGGAGCCCATCCCTAGGCTCTGCTGCAAGTCTGCTCGGATTTGCTCTCCTGATCCTGAAGACAGACCTGCGGGAAACAGGACCTGCGATTCCCATACGGACGGTGTTCCGTAGAATTTCCACTAGACCCCTTTCTACCCTGTTCTGAGCAAATTACTAGTCAGTCCACGCTACCATCACCCCACGAGCAGACCAGGAAGCTGAGGCTCCGAGAGGCCAAGTAATCCAGCCAGAAGCAAGCTGTGGGACCACGGAGTGGGGTCTGCACCCGCCGCCCGCCCAGGGGGACTGCCCACTCCCCACAGCTTCCACACCTGTTCCCTTCGCCCCCCTCCCGGGACCAGCTCACAGAGCCTCCTCTTGGGGGGATTCACTTACCTTCTTCTAACAGGATCCATCTCACTATCCTGTTTTGGGATCACCCGGAAGGCTTGTCACTCTGAAGCAGGTTCAGCCTCACATCATTACAGCAGCTTTCCTGGACCACACTCACCACCTGCACGTCTCCCCAGCTCAGACCCAGAAAAGCCCCCTCGGCCCCGAGCCCCATGGCTCTGCCTGGGCTCCCACTCCCTCCTGCCTGGTCCGTCCCTCTCATGTCCCCTGCAGGGTCACCAGGAGCTCCCACCTGCCCCAGGCAGGCTGTCTGCTCTGTCCTGGGGAGACCTCCATGGTGTCAGGTAGAAGACACAAGAGGTACCCGTGGGGCCTCCCTCATGCAGCACAGTGGCCAGTACCCGCCTACTCACCTCATCACTCTAGATGGACAGGGGTTCAGGGGGTCAGTGGCATCTCCCTGTTCTCATTTCATCCCAGCACCGCCCACAGGGAAGTTGCTAAGCAACTCTGTGCCAGCTGCACAGAGAGGACGCTTATACACACGCCCCCCTCCCAGCACCTGGGGCTCTCATGGTCAGGCCCCTCCCAGGATATGGAGCTCACCTGAGCAGGTACCCAGCAGCCCACGGGGCTCTCATGGTCAGGCCCCTCCCAGGATATGGAGCTCACCTGAGCAGGTACCCAGCAGCCCACGGGGCTCTCATGGTCAGGCCCCTCCCAGGATATGGAGCTCACCTGGGCAGGTACCCAGCAGCCCACGGGGCTCTCATGGTCAGGCCCCTCACAGGATATGGAGCTCACCTGGGCAGGTACCCAGCAGCCCACGAGACTCTCGTGGTCAGGCCCCTCCCAGGATATGGAGCTCACCTGAGCAGGTACCCAGCAGCCCATGGGGCTCTCGTAGTCAGGCCCCTTCCAGGATATGGAGCTCACCTGAGCAGGTACCCAGCAGCCCACGGGGCTCTTGTAGTCAGGCCCCTCCCAGGATATGGAGCTCACCTGAGCAGGTACCCAGCAGCCCACGGGGCTCTCATGGTCAGGCCCCTCCCAGGATATGGAGCTCACCTGAGCAGGTACCCAGCAGCCCACGGGGCTCTCATGGTCAGGCCCCTCCCAGGATATGGAGCTCACCTGGGCAGGTACCCAGCAGCCCACGGGGCTCTCATGGTCAGGCCCCTCCCAGGATATGGAGCTCACCTGAGCAGGTACCCAGCAGCCCACGAGACTCTCGTGGTCAGGCCCCTCCCAGGATATGGAGCTCACCTGAGCAGGTACCCAGCAGCCCACAGGGCTCTCGTGGTCAGGCCCCTCCCTGGATATGGAGCTCACCTGGGCAGGTACCCAGCAGCCCACGGGGCTCTCATGGTCAGGCCCCTCCCAGGATATGGAGCTCCCCTGGGCAGGTACCCCGGCAGGGCTGGGCACACAGGAACTGTGCACGTGGCCCTCATTGCAGAGCACCCCCAGCTCACCTGTCGCTCAGAGCTGACACAGAGAACCTCAGAGCAGGACCTGAACTAACAAACAGCAGCTCCGACAGGTCTGTGACCCTGGGCTTCACTCTGTGCGGCCTCCCTCTGCCTGGTCTTCCAGGGGCTTCCACTGCAGCTGGGGCACCAGGCCTCTGTCTCCACCCACCACCCCTCCTCTCCCTGACTCCTGGGTTCCTCTCATTAGCAGAGGGTCTTCTTGAAGTTGTCTCCCACTCATGGACCAGATAAAATGATTAGAAAACAAGCCAGGGCTGCCGCCCCTTGTCTATCCTGACTCTCGGGACCCTACAGCTGTTCCTTGGATCTGGCCGGTGCAGCAAGACCCATTTTCTGCAACTCTGAGCCTCTGAGGGGCGAGGATTGGCTGACCTTGGCAGCCTGACCCGGCCGGCCAGCCCTCCCCAGGTGTGCCTGTGTTGAGGTCAATATAAACACCCCTCCAGGCAGCAAAAGCCTCTGCAGCTGTGCCTGACGCCATATTCTCTGCCCCGTCAGCAGTCTCGGGGCTGGGCTGGTGGGAGGGAGTAGGGCCCACGGCTCTATGAGTGGCCTGGTGTGACTGGGGCTCTGCTGGACTTTCTGCAGGAGTTGCCGGGCTGCCACCTGCTAAAGAAGAGGATGTGTCACCCATACCTGCTGCTGGAATTTCTCCCCTGGCAGAGGTGAGGAAGGAAAAGAGCAGTGGGGGCCGGGACAGAAGGGGTACCTCAGGCAGGGAGATGGAACGCTTCCAGAAGAGTGCCCGGGGCCAGGACCATCCTGGCTGGCCTGCAGGCACCAAGTCGGCCTGCGTGTTGTCGCTGGTGTGACTCCAAGCCCCTTCCTCTAGGCTTTCAAGTCCTTGCACACATTCCGGTGTTTTACCTGGGAAGGGTGGGAAAAGTTCAGCAGCAGCTGGCCTGGGGCTCAGCTCACATTTACTCACAAACGCCTCTTCATGGTTCCCCAGCTTTGCAATGAGGACGCTTCTTGTGTGGGGGCTGCTGGCTGCATGGGAGACAGTTCCCCAGCTGTGACCAACTTCAGAATTGTTTACCACTGGAGCAAGTGTCCTGATAGGGTTTTCCTCTGTATGACCAGTGGGTTCTTAATTAGCAATGTGAACGGTGATATCAGAGGTCCTGAATCAGGATGGAAATACTTATTTTACGCATGTACAGGCGTAAAAACCTGGGGAGGCCATGTGCAGCCGGCACCCTTAGGGATGGGCTTCCAACTGACCCCTCAGCGTTCTGGTGTCCAGCCACTGCTTTAGGATTTCTGGGTCCCAATGCTGACTCTCAGGGCTCTGCGATCCAGCCTTTGTTGGCCTTTAATGAGACCCGCACTTCCAGGATCCTACAGAGCAGGGTCTGTGTGACTGTTCTGTGGCTTCTGTAACAAATGACCACAAGCTGGATGGTTTAAAACAACAGGAATTCATCCTCCCCCAGTCGTGGAGACCAGACATCTGAGATCAGGGTGTTGCAGGACGGAAGTCTCTCCAAAGGCTCCAGGATAGGGTTCTTCCTGCCTTTTCCAGCTTCCGGGGGCTCCAGGCGTCCCCAGACTCGTGGCTGCATCCCTCCCGTCTCTGCCTCTGTCTTCACGTGGCTTCTCCTCTGTGTCTGTGCCTCTCCTCTTTTGTCTCTCATAAGGACTCTCTCAGTTGGATTGAGGGCCACCCTAACCCAAGATGACCTCACCTTGAGATCCTTAACTACATATACAAAGACCCTTTTCCCAGATATGGTCCTGTTCACGTGTTCTCGGGGGACACATCTTTTGGGGCCAGCATTCAACCCATTACCTGTGTATAAAATAACCCTCATTTTAGGAGATTACCAAGGTCCCGTATAGACTGGCACAGACAGCAGCCATGTGGGTGGGGGTCTGGGGAGAATGAGGACCCTGGAATCACCTGGAAGGGATGAAGTCCTGGCTGCATTAGGTGAGCTCTTCCACCACGGGGCCCGTGGAAACAGCCGCTCCACTCTGTCCGTGGAAAGGGACCCAGTGCCGAGTCCAGAAGTGGTTACCTTGCAAAGCTGGCTCTTTTGGGATTTCATCATCAGTAGCATCATGTAACCAGTAACTACGGGCTTGGAGGAGTCACTCTCTGGCACATGATGACAGCACTAGTCACTTTAGGCTCATCAAGCCTAGAATAGGAATGTTTGAAGGAGAAGAGTTTGGGAGATTGCGAAGCTTGGTTGTCAAGGAAACTGAGCAGGTTTGTCAAGGAAACTTCTCCCTTAAACTGAAGGCAGGGCTGGGAGAGCTGAACTCCAGAGATCTTGTAAAGGGGCTGCTCTGAAGCACCATCACCTGAGAGGTGGTCTCAGCGTGAGCTGGGGTTTGAGAAAAGTGTGATGAGATTAAGCCTGACTTTCTGTGACAGCTGGGGAGGGGTTTGTAAAGCACCTTGTCTTTTAAGGCACAAGTTTGTTGCTGGACAAAGTGTCTCCCAAAACTGGGCTGAAGCTCAAGCTGTCTCTTTCCCCTTCTTGTGACAGTCCAGGGCAGGTGGGTGTCAGGTCCCAGGCTCTGTCTCCCTTGTTTCTCCTCCCTGCTTCCAGGTGAGGGCTCCAACCAGCAGGGTGGGGTGACCAGGTGGGCATCATGCCCTCCGTCCTAGGATGCAGGCTGGCCAAGCCCTCACCACCTCCACCCCTTCCCCTTGGTAACACGAGACACTACACCCTAGCTGTAAGGGGTGGGAAGGCTGGGAGGTGCAGGGTAGCTGTGAACAGGAAAAAGGGAAATGGGTCCTGATGGGTAGCTGCGCGGCCCTGCTGTGAGGGTCGCCCAGATGCTAGCGCACAGACTCTGGGTCCTGTGAAGGTTCGATGCTTTGTAGTTCTGGAAATCCTATAGGAGATGGTCCACAGTAGGTGAAGCTAATGCTCTCAGTGGAGGTGGTGAAGCTAAAGATCTGCAGTTCAGACCGAAGGTGCCGATGTACATACAGGACAAAACCATCTCGTGTGAATGGACTTCAGGCACGTTTAACATGAATGCAGTCATGTTAATGCCTAGCACCTTCCATCTTGTGCCTCTCCTCAGGGACCCCCTCCTCAGTTCCTGAGGATCCTGTAACTCCCGTACAGGGGGATGGAGAGTGGGCTCTGTCCAGTCTGAGCCCTGAGTTACCCTGTGTGTGAGTCTGCTCAGGACCTCTGTAACAAATACCACAGACTGTGCAGCTTGAATAACAGACCTATCTCCCAGTCCTGGATGCTGTCTGAGATCAAGGTGTATGCAGGCTGGTTTCTCCTGAGGCCTCTCTACTTGGTACTTAGACAGCCATCTTCTCCCCAGGTCCTCACGTGGTCTCCCCCTGTGCCTATCTGTGTCCTAATCTCTTCTTGTAGGACACCAATCCTATTGGATTAAGATCCACCCTAGTGACCTCATTTTAACCTTGATCGCCTCTTTAAAAATCCCATCTCCAAATACAGCCACATCCTGGGGTCCTGGGGGTTAGGGATTCAGCATGTGAATCTGGGGGGCATGGCTGAGCCTGTCCCATCCTCCTTAGGAGCCAAGTGTGCCTCGGTCCTTCCTTCCCTCAAGTCACACGAGGTGATGTAATGGCTCAGGGAGAGGCCACTCGTGCAGAGTCTGTGTCCCAGCTGGGGAGCCCTTCTCGGCTCTCTCTGATCAGGCCGTGGCCGTGCCAGTCCCCTCCTGAGGCGAGCGGTTCTGGGGTCTCCTGCCGTGTCTCCTGGCCGGCTGAGGTGCTCATTGTCAGGGAACCCAGGAGCCAGCAGCCTCGTGGGGGTGCCGGGGACTCTCAGGGCCTTGGCAGATGTCTCTCCCAGCAGATACCCTAGCGAAAGTGGGGAAACATTTGGGGGATTACAGGGGGGGGAGAGTCACAGTCTCGTTTATGCTTCAGAAAGACCACGTTGGGGTGGGATGTGAGGTGCACCGTGCGGGCAGGGAGTTCTGTCAGGGCCTGATGGAGGAACCAGGCACAAGATCGGGCTTGGGCCAGGGCTGTGGGCGTAGAGGTGAATTAGTGTGGGAACTGGCCACAGACTGCTGTCGAAATCTCGGCTTCCCTGTGCACCGAGGCCAAACAGAAATACGGAGACAGGGATTTTGGAGGAAGAGAGAGATGGCTTTATTCTTCTGCCAGACAACAGGGAAGACACAGCCGGCTAGCGCCTCAAGAACTGGGCACCCCTCCTTGAGAATCAGGGAAGATTTTATACGTGGGGCTCTCGCGGTCCGGGGTATAGGATGAGGATCGAAGTAGTGAAGGTCTTGCATTCCTCCTTTCCTTTGCATTATTTCAAAACAGTCATAGTTGGCATCAGGCTGCCCGGTAATTGGGGTCCGGCAGTCTGGTAATTGCATCCGTTTGCTTCTGGTTTATCGACCGGTGACCTTGTTTCTGAAATGCAAAAACTATAGGGGGTGACTTGTTATGAAGGGCGTATAGAATGTAAGTGCTGGACATAATAAGGTTAGGGAGTGAGAGGCAGGGGATGTAACTCACACAGAGTTAGGGGTAATAGGTGCCAGAGGTAAATTACATAGTGTCAGGGAGTGAGATTAGCTTTGTAAAGTACACATCTAGTTACTACAAATTAGTGACAAAGTAAAACAAGGAGTGATGAACTCTTTCAGGCCAGGTTATGTTTCTTCTCTAGCCTGTTCGCTGTTCCCTTTGTTTTCCTTGTTCTCAGGGGAGGGAAAACTTCATTTCTATTTTTGCTGCAGCAAGACTCTGGAGGAGCAGATGACAGTCAGTGGGACACAAGGAGAGTGGGAGCCTGGGAGACCCCAGTGTTACCGAACAAAACTTGGGGCCGCTTGCCCGAGTGCAGTAAAGCCAGTCTACTGACACCGGGTGTGGTGAAGGGAAGTGCAGCTTTAATTGTAAGAGTGCCAATACAAGGAGGCCAGGTGGCCTGTGCTCTAAAACCCCAAACTCCCTGAAGGATTTCAGCAAAGGAATTTTAAAGGCCAAGTGAAGGAGGGGGGTCGCAGGGTATGCGATCAGCTGGTGCACAATTCTCCGGTTGATGGTGAGGTAACAGGCGGTTAACATTATAAATTCTTAGGCACCAGAAGTTCCGGGGCTACCTGTTCAAGATCATCAGGTAGTTAATTTCTTCCGTTTGGTGGTGGTTTCAGCATCTGTAAAACAACTCAGGAAGCGTGCATCAGATACTGTTATCCAGGTACTTCAGAGAGGAGCTACAGCAGAGGATGTCGGGGAGGGGTCTGTACTGGGAAGGCCCCGTAGGGTCCTGCTCGGTTACACCCGGTGCCTGGGCTCGGCAACCTGGGAAGGTGGGGCTGCTCCTGGGTGTGGGGAGC
Source organism: Balaenoptera ricei (assembly GCF_028023285.1). Taxonomy (NCBI): domain Eukaryota; kingdom Metazoa; phylum Chordata; class Mammalia; order Artiodactyla; family Balaenopteridae; genus Balaenoptera; species Balaenoptera ricei. The sequence continues at coordinate 120,993 of NW_026777695.1, forward strand.
TGCAGGATCCCAGTCCTCTGAGGGGCCTGTTAGCCCCCAAGGTGAGATGGGGGTGCAGTGACTGGACAGAGGAGTCTGGCCTGCGAGAGGGGTCGAGGCTGGAAATGTCCTGGGCATCATCGCAGGGAGGGAGAGGAAAGGCCAAAGGGGGCAGGTAGGTCACAGCAGACTATGTGCAGGTGACTGCCGTCCAGTTGGAAGCAACTCAGAGCCAGAAAGGAGTGGCCGTCAGGGGCTCAGCTCCATTCTCTTGTTCCTTTGTAAAACCACTGTGTCAGAGTTTGAGACACTGCCAGTAGATGTCTGGGCCCAGTGCTGCCATGGCTTCATCAAAGGGGCCCAGGGGGAGCACAGAACCACTGCAGGCCCCGCCCATGTCCTCAGTGGGAATGAATCCCATCGGGGCTCCTGGGCTCACAGACTTGAGGGAACCTCTGTCCTCAGGACTGGTCTTCCTCCTTCCTCTCACCTGCTGGTCAGAGGCCCAGGCACCCCCAACCTGGCTCCACCCCCAGGGCCTGGATTCTGGGACAGCTTAGGCGTAAGCAAGACCCTCATGCTCCTTTATCTGCCTGGGGGCGAGACTGTCTTAAACGCTGCAATTGACTGATGGTAGAGGGCTGAGTGTTTCCAGCAGGTATGGGTGGAAAGATGGGGCGTGAAGTTCCTGTGTCTGCAGGGTCTTCCCAGCGTGAAGATCTGTGTGTTTCCCCGGCCAGTCAACATCCGCCCAGGAAGCCCAGATCCAGCATTACGAGGGCAGAGGCTCTCCCCTTGCTTATCTGTAACTTCCCACTCCCACAGCAAGGAGCCTGACTCCCACCAAGTGCCGTTTATGTATGCATTGCTCCTTTCCAGGTTACACGTGCAGAGGTTTCAGAATTGTTAGCTACTACACCCTGGAAAGAACTTCGTAAAATAAAGCCCACTGTTTATATAGGGTCCATTTTGCCTTTAATCTACAGATTCCATTCATTTCCAAAGGTAACTTAGGTCAGCACCTTTGATCCCATCCCCTACGGTGAGTTGTTTCCATATATTTCTAATACAGTTAGACTCTGTCACATAATGTATTCCATCCTGCAACACTCCTACATCCTAAATAACTAAATTTGAATAGATTATGATTGGCCCCTTGGGCTACACACATCTGTGGGCTTAGACAAATGCATAGTGACAGGTATCCATCCTGGAGTGTCACATGGAACACTTCAAACCCCCACCCCATGATCTGCTTATCATCTGTGTAGCTTTGCCTTTCCCAGAATGTCACCAATGGGGTCATACTGTGTGCAGCCTCCTCAGCCTGGATGCTTTCACGTAGCAGTATATACTGAGGATTTATCCATGTCTTTCCATAGGCTGATGGTGCATTCCTTTCTGCTGAGTAGTATTCCACTGCATGTGTATGGGCGGAAAAACAATTTTCCCTCTACTTTTCTAGGTTCTTGGTTGAGGCCCCCCTGCCCCTGAAATAAAAGACAGGTTACCAGGAGAAAAGCAGAAGTTTAATTACATGTATACCTTCTGAATACAGGGGGGATAACAAGGAAAACTGAGTCACTCCCTGAAATGACCAAAACCATCCCCTTAAATACCTCTTCAGCTAAAAACAGAAGAAATATGCTGGGGAAGGGGGGAAGACCACTTATGGCAGGTTATCATGCAAAGCACAGTAAACAAGGGTATGATTGTTTGCACATTTAAGTCAGGACTTCTCCATTGAAAAGAGTTACTTAAGATTTAATTATCCTTCCATTTTTGGTGCAAAGAGGGACATACCCTTATAAATGGAGACTTCTGTATTGTAAATGTCTTTCATAAAACAGCAATCTCAGTTTTCTGAGATATTTTTATTGGATATATTATTTTATTTTTGGCTGCATTGGGTCTTCGTTGCTGCATGCAGGCTTTTCTCTGGTTGTGGCGAGCAGGGGCTACTTTTCTTTGCAGTGCATGGGCTTCTCATTGTGGCTTTTCTTCTCGCGGAGCACAGGCTCTAGGTGTGCAGGCTTCAGTAGTTGTGGCACACGGGGTCAATAGTTGTGGCTCGTGGGCTCTAGAATGCAGGCTCAGTAGTTGTGGAGCACGGGCTTAGTTGCTCTGTGGCATGTGGGATCTTCCCGAACCAGGGCTCGAACCCGTGTCCCCTGCATTGGCAGGCAGACTCTTAACCACTGAGGCTCCAGGGAAGCCCCCCCCCCCTTTTTTTTTAAAGCAGACCAATAATCCTTATGCCAGAGAGACATATTTTGGGGTGGCATATTCTACTCACCTTGACATGGATGTACCCCAATTTGCTTATACATTCATCTTTTGAAGGATATCCTGATTTCTTCAAGTTTTTAGCCATTATGAAAGTGCTGCTGTGCATAATTGCATCCTTGTTTGCATTTGGACATAGATTTTCAAAGCAGTTGCCTGAATACTGGAAGCATGATTGTTGGATCCCAACGTGAGACTTGTTTAGTTTTGGAAAAAACTGCCAAATTGTCTTACAAAGTGGCTGCACATGCATCCCCCCAGCTATGAAGGAGAGCTCCTTTTGTTCCTCACCCTCTAACAATTGGTATTTTCATATTTTTGGAGTTTAGCAGTGCTAAATAGGTATGCTGTGATATCTCATGATTTTAATTTGTAATTCCCTAATGGTATATGATGTTGAGCTTGTTTCTGTATGATTTTTACCATCTGTATATCCTTTTATGGCGGGATGTCTGTTCAGATCATGCTGTTCACGTTCAGGCTTAGAGGAGCCCTGTCTCCTCAGGACCCGCTGGGGCTTTGGCTTCTGGGACACGCGGGTTGCATCCACGCTGACGGCCGGGCTTCAGGACAAGCTGGGGTCGAGTCCACACTAACAGAAGCCGAGTCTCCTCAGGACCCCCTGAGGCTTCAGCTTTGGGACACTGTGGGGTCCAGTTCATGCTGAGAGGAGTCTGGTCTCCTCAGGACCTGCCGGGAGGTGACACCACTGAGGGAAAATGTGAGGAAATGTGGGGAGAAGGTTCTTGTGCGTTGCTGACCGCTGAGGGTGTCTGTCTTCAGAGGACCCAGGAGAGGAAGGGCTTGATGTGGAAAACTGGGTTTTTGGCCGCTTTTGTGTGTGGTGTAGACAGAGTGTAGTGTTGTTCTTTGGCGAGTGGCGTCCGGTTTTCCCAGCACCGTTCATTGAGGGGACTGTCCTTTCCCTGATGTATGTTCTTGGCTCCTTGCTTGTGAATTAACTGATCACATACCTGTAGGTTGGTTCCTGGGCTCCCTGCTCTGTTCCTTTGGTCTGTGCGCCTGTTTTTGTGCCAATTCCACACTTTTTGGGGAATGTAGCTTCGTAATGAAGTGTGAAGTCAGGGAGCGAGATGCCTCCAGCCCATTTTCCTTCCTCAGGGTGGCTTTGGCTCTTCTGGGTCCTTTGTGGTTCCACACACATCTTAAGATTGTTTGCTCTGTTTCTATGGAAAGTGTCTTTGGACTTTTGGTAGGGATTGTGTTGAATGTGTACATTAATTTGGCTAGAATGCATATTTTTTAAAATTAAAAAAAAAATTTTGGGCCACACCATGTGGCATGCAGGATGCGGGATCTTAGTTCCCCAACCAGGGATCGAACCTGCGCCCCCTGCAGTGGGAGCGCAGAGTCCCAACCCCTGGATGGCCAGGGAAGTCCCACCTTAGAATGCATATTTTCACACTATTCTTTTTACCCATGAGCACGGGGTATCTTTCCATTTATTTTTGTCTGTTCAGTTTCCTTTATCAGTGTCTTCCAGTTTTCATTGTGCAGGTCCTTCACGTCCTTGGTTAAGTTTACTCCTAGTTATCTTTTTGGATGCAATTGTAAGTGGGATTTTTTTAAAATTCTTTTTCTGATGGTTCATTATCAGTGTATAGAATCACAAATGATTTTTGTGCATTGATTTTTCTTTCTTTTGTATCCTGCAGCTTTACTGAATTCATTTTTTAGTTGTAACAGTATTTTGTTGATTGAATGTGGAAAACTAGAATTCAGAAATCCCACTGTTTCAACTACATCTAGGTCATCCACAGCACCCAAGACATAGTGTCTCCCAATATAATCTTCCCACGGTGCCTCTTGTAGTATGTGGCCTCCTACAAGGGTGATTGACATCACCACTGTGGGTGAGCTGGATCTGGGTAGAGCTTGGCCTCTATAACAAAGTTTGATGTCTGTATTTCTGGCGTGGTACGACATGGTTGTTTGATAAGCACTTTATTTCCTAGTAAATTTCAAGTGTATACAAAACTTCAAATAGCAGTATCAAGTTTTCCACATTCACAAAATACACCAGTTTGTTTTACCCTGTGAGAGTGGGAGGGCCACTCTCCCAGGGAACCAGCACATAACCCCAAAATGGGGAATAATTATGGTTTCCACATTATAATCCTATCCCCAGACCTGCTTCAACTTTCACCAGCTGCCCCAGCTTTGTGGAAACGTATTTTTCCATTCGAATCCAGTTTTCTTTTCTTGGAACCATCACTGGGGCTTTTCCTCACTTTAAAAACCTTGCTGGATTTAAAGTGTACAAGATGAGCATGATCTGGGTGGTTTTTCTGTATGGCTTCTTTCACTTAGGATGTTTTCAATGTTTATCCACATTGTAACATTGATCATTATTTCATTCATTTTTCCATTGTGATTGAAAACACATAACATTTACCACTTAAACCATTTTTTAAAGCTTTTTTAAAAAATTTATTTTATTTTATTTTTTGGCTGTGTCGGGTGTTTGTTGCTGTGTGCAGGCTTTCTCTAGTTGCGGCGAGCGGGGGCTACTCTTAGTTGCTGTGTGCAGGCTTCTCATTGCGGTGGCTTCTCTTGCGGAGCACGGGCTCTAGAGCACAGGCTCAGTATTTGTGGCACATGGGCTTAGTTGCTCCACGGCATGCGGGATCTTCCAGGACCAGCGCTTGAACCCGTGTCCCCTGCATTGGCAGGCGGATTCTTAACCACTGTGCCACGAGGGAAGACCCATTTAAACCATTTTTAAGTGTACAGTGCTATGGCGTTAACTACATTCACATTGTTCTAAAAAATATCCTCACCATCCATCTCCAGAACTTTATTTTCCCCATGTGAAACCATAGTCATTAAACACTAACTCACCTCAACCTCTGGCAACCTTATTCTACTTTGTCTTTGAATTTGACTTATCTGGATACCTCATACTAGTGGAATCATAGAACGTTTGTCCTTTCTGTGTCTGGCTTGTTTCACTTAGCATAATAACTTCAAGGTTCATCACATTGTAGCATGTGTGAGAATTACCTTAGTTTTAAAGGTTGAGTCATATTCCATTGTGTATATACTACACTGTACTTATCCATTCATCTGTTGAAGGATGTGTTGTGTTGCTTTCACCTTTTGGCTATTGTGAATAATGTTGCTATGAATATGGGGTACAGATATCTGTTCCAGTCCTTGCTTTCTAATATTTTGGGTGCACACTCTGGAGTGGAATCAAGGGATCATACATTTTCCATGTTTTTGAGGAGCCACCATACAGTTTTCCACAGTGGCTGTATAATTTTACTTTATTCCTTTATATGACAGAATAATGCAGCTTATGTGTCTACCTTATTTTGCTTATCTGTTTACCTGCTGATGGACATTTAAATCTTTTCTACCTTGGGCTACTGTGAACAGTGCTGCTATGAATAATTGGTGAACAAGTTTTTGTTTGAACACCTGTTTTCAATTTTTTGGGAATATGTCTAGGAGTGGAGTTGTTGAACCACATGGTAATTATATTTTATATTTTTGAGTAAATGCTAAAGTTTTGTACATATAGACTGAACCATTGTACATCTCCACAAGTAACTTTTAAGGGTTCTAATTTCTCTACATTGTTGCCAACATTTGTTATTTTTATTTATATATTAAAAAATTTATTTTTATTCTAGTGTGTGTGAAGGGGCATCACATCGTGGCTTTAATTTGCATTTTCATCATGACTACTGATGTTTGACATCTTTTCATTTCCTTGTTGACCATTTGTATGTCTTGCCTGAAGAGCAGTCCATGCAAGCCATTTGTCTGTTTCAAAAATTTTATTGTTTGTCTTTTTGTTGATGAGTTGTAAAAGTCCTGGGTATATTCTAGGTAAAGAGTCTTATCAGATATACAACGTGCCAATATTGTCTTCCATTCTGTGGGCCGTCTTTTTACTTTCTGAATAGCCTCTTTTGATGCACAAAGGTTTGTAATTTTGAGGAAATCCAATTTGTCTATTTTTTCCTTTCATTTCTTATGCTTTACTGTCAAATCTAAGAAACCATTGTTAAATTCATGGTCAAGAAGATTTAATTCCTTGGTTTATTTGAGAGTTCATACAGTCATCCCTCGGCACCCACTAGGCCAGGCTTTAGGTCTTGGGTTGAGTCAGTGTGAGGATTCAGGGGCCATGGTTTAGGGTTATGGGTCATTGTTGGAGAGTCATGGTAGAGGGTTGTGGTTAAAGGGTCAGGGTCGGGGATTAGAGTTTAGGGGTCAGGGGCGAGGGTCTAGGGGTCTGGGGCTAGGGTTGTTAGGGGGTTAAGGTTAGAAGTTAGGGTTCTTAGGGTAAAGGTTAGAGTTATGTTTAAGCACAATTGGCCCTCATTGCCCTCCCCTCTCCCTCTCTCTGAAGCCTTCAGAATGGATAGGACTTGCCCAGGGTCAGACAGGAGTCAGGGAGCTGAGGTCAATAACTGTTTTTCTGGCCTCCCTTCCCTCAGTCCTGGGCTCTGAGAGAAGAATGAAATGTCTGTTCTTGTCTCGGACTGTTTCTTACCCAACTCAACCTCTGTCAAGGATTGGGGAGGGTGTCAGAAGTCATGCATGGTTTCCTTCTGCCCTCCTACCTGGGAAGGGTGATGCTGACCCTACTCTGCCTGGGCAGCCCCAGTTTCCAGCACAGCCCAGACAGCAGGGCACTCAGTGGACATGTGTGGATTTATACAGGACTGGGTGCAGTGACCTGCCAGCCCCCAGATGTTGCCTTCTTAAGGGCTGGTGGGGCCCTCCTGACACTGGAGGCATCCTTTGTCCCATCTGAGTGGGCATGAATAGATGATCAGGTCTCAGGCAGGACAGCCCTTGACCTCTGACTATCCAGGCAGGCATCTGTGGTCCTCTAGCTCAGTCCAGCCTGGGCACTGCCAGGCCCTCATGTATAGTTACAGAGCTGACCGTGATGCCGGGCAATTCAACAGCTACCTAGGCAGTGTAGACATTCCTTTGAGAAGTTTCAACTACCAACATCCATGTGGTTGAGAAAAAGGCCTCCCCCTCACAGCCTCATAGGCTGCCAAGAGAAGTAATAATCCTCTAAACATTGGAATGTGTCCCTGACACAACAACCATACAGGAGACCATGGCCCTGCAATCCTTTGTCCTTTCAGTCGTTAGAAACTTTTGACATTCATATTCATTAAGAATCAAAGATATGGGAGCACCTGGACCTCACAATGGGAGGTTCACACTGAGACTGCATTGTCTTGGAGAGCCATATGCATCCATGTGGCCTCTGGAAAGCCTGCCAATTATGGGTTCCATGGCATGGAATAATTCTTGAGCCTCCCATTACTTCATTGCACAAGAGTTTCCTTACCACCCTAGCATTTGGTTTCTTCACTTAGTAAATGAGAGAGAAGAAAGTGGAAAATGAGCAGTATTGTTTTTCAGGGATGGGCAATTAATATGGCCAGGGAGATGGCATAACTCAAGGGCTCCCACCTCTCAGGGGCAGGAATGAGGTCTGTGTGTCTTCTGAGGGCACATGGGCTGTTTTGGGCCCACCTCTGAGATGTGAGGACCTGATGCCCAAGGAAAGAGACTTGAGTTTACCACCACCAACGATCCTGACTTGTCAGCAAGTGAAAGAACTTCTTGCAGTCTTGGGAGGACAGTAAGAGCACTGGATGAGTAGCTGCAGCCCCTGACCCTGAGTTGAACCCCTTTCTTCCTTTTGTGTCAGATTCTGTGCTGTGCAGTGAGCTGTCATTGACTTAGAATCTGTTGCTTTCTGCCAGCCAGCATCTGTTCTGAGGCCCAAGTGCCTCAGTTTTCCTTTGGGAATTACATCTCACCTGCTTCCAGTCCAAACAGTTGCAGAAGGATGACCCCATGTTCCACCCAGCTTGAAGATGGGTTTACAACCCACATCTAGTCAGTCCCATTTTCCATCTTCTGGTGATGGGTCAAGGATGAGAATGCAACCCAAGCCAGATCAAAGGCATTTAAAACCATGACTTTCTTGGAACCCAAGAAAAGGAGAAACTCTTTCTTGGAAAATGGATGGTGAGTGGTTGTCAGCCTAGAATTGCTGTTGGCCCAAGGGCAATGAGAGAGCCTGTGCCTGTGAATGGGATCCCCCAAAGGCACTGAGCAGGACAAAGTTTTGGAGAGAAGCAAGGTCACACTGAGATAGTGTGAGCCACTGGACCTACCAGGTCCAAACCCATTCTTTAACTTGCCACTTGCAAGTATTAATTTTTTTCTACCCTTACAATAAATACTAACTTATTTTACTTCAGTAAGTGTGTCCAGTCGTTGGGAAAAGAAAAATTCGTAGTTGATACATCTGAATCAATAATCCCTGATCCTTCCTCAGGTGTCCTCACTGGGTAGGCATGGCTGGGGGAGATGAAGATTCTGGGTGGGACCAGATATTAGTGGAGCTGCCAAACAGCTCTGCCCCTGTTCCTTCCCTGTCCCGGGAGAGGGAAACCCTGGAACAGTAATAGGATAACCAGTATGGGGAAGAGGTTCCTCAGTGATTAATTGGTCTTTTTGTATTTTCCTTAATTTAGTGTTCATGTTGGTAATGTGTTTTTACAAAGAAATCACCCGTTTCTTCTAGATTTCCAGTTTGTTACAGTAGGTTTCTCTTATTTGACGTTTAATTTTTCCTGTCTAATTTTCTACAGAATCATGACAAATAATGAACAAATATTGATACTCTATTATTAACCGAAGTCCCTATTCATGTTCCCTTTGTTATACCTTTCCTTGTTCCAGGATCTCAAAGGACATGGGGGTCATCATATCTATTTAGTCTCTTCTGGGCTTTGACAGTTGCTCAGACTCTCCTTGTTTCCATGACCTTGACAGTGTGGAGGAGGACTGGTCAGGTATTTTATAGACTGCCGGGCACTGGGATTTGCTTGGTGTTTTTGTTGTGGTTAGACTTAGCTTTGAAAAAGCAGATCACAGACGTGAAGTGCTTCCTCTTCACTGTATGTCAAGAGGACAGTCTCTCAAGGGAACTTCTCACTTATATTCTCAACTTTGGTCACCTAGCTGAGGTAGTGTTTGTCAAGTGTTCCCACAGTGAAGTTGATTTTTTCCCATGTCCATCCTGTGTGTCTTATTTAGGAGGAAGTCATAATGCAGAACCCACACTTGAGGAGAGAGGGGTTAGCTTCACATCCTTGATGGACAGCTGAGTGGCTATATAAATTGTTTAGAAGCTTTCTGCATAGGAGATTTCTTTTTAACACCGTTCATCAAAAACTATGTAATTTATTTTTACCAGTTTGGGCACGTGAATAATTATTGTAAACTTTTGGTTATAATGCAGTGCTACATTATAAGACTGCTTAGTTAATTCTTGCTTTGGCTGTTGAGAGCTTTTTCCATTTGCTCCTGTTTTCATTTTACATAATTTCTCTTTTGTGGGTTTTTAAAATTTTTGGTACTTCTTTACTTTCTGATATTTTAAGATTATCCTGCTTCATATATTTACTGTCTCAGTCCTAGTATCAGCCCTTTCTTCAAAGAGCCCTTGTTCCTTTTATTAGAGAATGGTATTAAAAACGTACATGTGGGAGCTAAATATGCTCAGCTGACAGTGCATGGAAATATATGCAAGTATCCCGGCCTATGCATACACACATAATTATAAAGATTTCCATGTGGAACTATGTGCAGGCTAAAGAGAGTTTATACTGATATCTCCAACCGGATCTGTTATGACATGGATATTGTAACCTTCTCCCTTTGTTTGACTGTAACATCCCACTCCAGTGGTAAGAAACCTGCCTTCCACCATTTGTCATTTATTAAATTCAGTGCTTGTTCCATTCGATTACTGATATAGTAGTTTCGGTACCGTTAGCTACTACCTCTCATGGAAAGAACATAGAGTCCACTGTGTATGTATGACACATTTTGTCTTTGGCCTACAGATTCTGTACATTTCCAAAGTTAACTTAGGTCAACCCATTTGTCCCACTACCAACAGTGAGTTTTTTCATACATTTCTGAATCAGATTCTTTGTTACATTCTGTATTCCAGTCTTTGACACTCCCATATCCTAAGCAGCTAAGTTTGAATAGATTGTAATTTACTTGTTGGGTTGTAAAAATCTGTGGGTATAGACAAATGCATAGTGACAGGTATTCACCACTAAAGTATCTTATGGACTATTTCAACCACATATTCTATACATTGTTTACCATGTCAGTTTTGCCTTTTCTAGAATGTCATATAAATGAGGCCATACAGTGTGTAGCACTTCAGACTGGATTCTTTCACTTAGCAATGTAAGTTAGATGTATCTATTTTTTTTTGCACGGGTTGATGGTCCATTCCTTTATATCTCTGAATACTATTGCATTGCATGTATATTAGAGGAAAAATAATTTTCCCTCTACCCTTCTATGTTCTTTATTGAGATCTCCCTTGTAATGAAAAAGAGAGGAACTAGAGAAAACAATCAGAAGTTTAATATATACCATGCATACCTCCTGTATACTTGAAAGATACCTAGGAAAACTGAGTCACTCCCTGAATTGGCCCAAGCCGTTACCTTAAATGCTATCTTCTGCTGAGAACAAAAGAAAGATGTTAGGGAACGGAAGAAGCCATTTAAAGGAGGTTATTAGGCAAAGCACAGTAAACAAGGGTATGGTTGTTACACAGATTTACATCCAGGCCTGTTTCATTGACAAGGTTTTTTTTATAAAAAACATTTATTTATTTGGCTGTGCCAGGTCTTAGTTGCGGCCTGTGGAATCTTTAGTTGCGGCATGTGGGCTCTTAGTTGCAGCATGCAGGATCTAGTTCCATGACCAGGAGTTGAACCCTGGCCCCCTGCATTGGGAGCATGGAGCCTTAGCCACTGGACCAGCAGGGAAGTCCCAACAAGCTTTTCTTGATATTTAGTCATCATTCAATTCCTGGTCCAGAGAGGGACAAACCCTTACAAATGGAGATATCCTTAATAAATGTAAATTTACCTCATAAAAGGGCATTTTCTACTTGGCTTTGAAAGATTCTCCTGGGTCTGCTCTTTCTTATTAATGAGTCCAAAATAATCCTTTTGTCAAATGGGCATATTTTGGGGTGGTGTATTAGGCTCTCCTTGACATGTATGTGCCCTAATTTGCTTATGAATTCACCTACAGAAGGACATCCTGATATCTTTAAGTTTTTAGCCATTATGAATAGAGCTGCTGTACATTACTTGATGCTAGTTTGGGTTTGAACACAGTTTTTTAAAGCAGTTGTCTAAATACAAGAGGTACACTTCTTGGATCCTAAGGTGAGACTTTTTAGATTTGGAAAAAATTGCCAAACTGTCTTCCAAGGTTGGTCGTACATGCATTCCACCAGCATCTTGAGTATATTCTTGTATGCTTATTTACTGCCTGTTTATCTTCTTGGGCCAGGTGTGTGTTTCAATCTTTACCAAATTTTAATGGCGTTGGCATAATTTGAGTACAAATCCTTTAACAGATATGTGCTTTGGAAATAGTTTCTTGCAGTTTGTGGTTTGTCTTCTGGTTTTCTGAATAAGGTCACCAGACCCAAAGTCATGTAGATTATCTTTTTTTTTTCTAGGATTTTTTATAGTTTGGTAATTTAAATTTGTCTATGGGCAATTTTGAGTGAATTTTGGTTTAAGTTGTAAAGTTTGTGTCTAAATTCATTTCATTACATATGGTTTGTAATTAATTGCTCCTTAACCATCTTTTGAGAAGATACAGTGAGATACTTGGCTCCATTTCAGTTTGGATTTCCAAACTTAGTATATACAGCAGAACTGCCTTCTGGATGAGGCCTCTGGGTTTGTGAGTGCGGCACTCCCGGCACTTCTCTGACGTCCCACAGGGGGCGCCGAACCCACCTGTCTGACCCTGGGGGCACAGGTGCACCCTGCCCACAGACTTTGCTCTGTGACAAGCAGACAGGAGCTTTGTCTCCTGTCAGGGCTTAGGCTTCTGGACCATGAGGCATTGTCCACACTGACAGCAGCTGGGTTTTCTCAGGAACCACTGGTGAGGAGACTCCACACGAGGAAAAAACGAGCAAGTGTGGAGAATCTTCCTGTGCAGCTGACTGCTGGGTGGGTGGGGTGCTTCTTCAGGGGACTCAGGAGAGAAAGGGTTTAATGTGGAATACTGTGCACTTTTAGTTAGTTTTATATGCAGTGTAGATGGTGACCAGTGTCGTTCTTTGGGGTCTGGTGTCTAGTTTTCCTGGCACTGTTTGTTGATGGCTTTGGATAGAATAAACATTTTAATAATTGTAATTTTTCTGATGCATGAGCATGGAATATTGTTTTCTATTGTGTCTTCAATTTCTTTATCAGTGTTTTATAGTTTTCTGAGTATAGGTCTTTCATGCCCTTGGTTAAATTTATTCCTAAATAGTTTGTGCTTTTTGATGGAATTGAAAATGGGATTGTTTTCTTAATTTTTCTTGTTGGTGTTCATTATTAGTGTATAGAAACAAAACTGATTTGTGTATATTGATTCCATATTTTGCAACTTCACTGAATTTATTTTTTAACATATTTTTTGAAGTAATGTGAAAAATTGTAATACTAAAATCTCACAGTTTCTACTGCACCGCAGGTAATCCACAGGACCCAAGACATGGTAGCTACTAATATACTCTTCCCACGGTGCCTCTTAATACCATGTGGACTCCTACAAGGGAAATAAGTATCACAAATTTGGTTGAACTTGGTCTGGGTAAGTCTTGGCCTCTATAACAAAATTTGATGTCTGTCTTGTCTGATTTTCTGGCATGATGCTGACACGGTTGTCTAGAAAAGTAATTTAATTACCAGTAGTTTAAAATGTACAGAAAAGTTTCAGTAATGGCCAAAAGTACTCACATTTGCCACCTCGCACAAAATGCTCAGTGTGTTTTGCCCAAGGAACCAGCACATAACCCCTAAATGAGGAAATCCTGATGTCTACATTATAATTTAATACTCAGCCCCACTTCAACTTTCACCTGCTGTCCCAACTGTATGAAAATGTCTTTTTCCAGC